>NC_133771.1:179892703-180047884 GCF_003597395.2 Chelonoidis abingdonii
TCATTACACTAATTGAATCTATTTCCCTACGTTAAGTTCTCCTCAGACCTTCTATGGGTCATCTTAATTATCACTTCAAAAGTTTTTTTTCCTCCTGCCGATGATTGCTCATCTCAATTGATTAGACTCTTCCTGTTGGTGTGCATACTTCCACCTTGTCATGTTCTCTGTATGTATAAATATCTCCTGTCTGTGTGTTCCATTCTATGCATCTGAAGAAGTGAACTGTAGCTCATGAAAGCTCATACTGAAATAAATTTGTTAGTCTTTAAGGTGCCACAAGTACTCCTGTTCTTTTTGCAGATACAGGCCTTGGCTACACTGGCGCTTTACAGCGCTGCAACTTTCTCGCTCAGGGGTGTGAAAAAAACACATCCCTGAGAGCAGCAAGTGACAGTGCTGCAAAGTGCCAGTGTAAACAGTGCCACAACGCTAGGAGTGTTGCTTCCATCGCTGCAAGCTAATCCCCACGGGGAGGTGGAGTACCTGTAGCACTGGGACAGCTCTCTCCCAGCGCTGGCGCTGCGACCACACTTGCACTTCAAAGCGCTGCCACGGGAGTGCTCCTGCGGCAGCGCTTTGGAGTTTTGAGTGTAGCCGAGCCCACAGACTAACACGGCTGCTACTCTGAAACCTTTAATTTTCATGGGCATTTCCAGCTCACAGTTCCAGTCAAGCCAAGAAGTGATGAGATACTGCAAGGAAGACTGTTTCTTGTGTTCATTTTTACCCCTGTGAGAAGTGGGATGTACCAATAATCTTTCAACAAAGCAGGATCTAGGAAGATTTCCAGCCCAGTTGTGCAAGTAGTTGGTGCTAATTCAATTTAAACCTCTTTTTGATGTTTTTAAACCTTTTTGAGGTTTAAACATTGCTGCTGAAAATGCAAATATACAAGAATGTTTATTGCAGAAAGAAAACAGGGTAGAGTAAATGATTTGGCAAGGCCAAAGTGGATATGTGAAAAGATATCAAATTACAGCTAGATTTTTTTTATAATTTATTCCTTGTCTTATTCTTGATTTTCTTTAACAGTTTGAATAAATACAGTTTGCATAAATATGTTCTGCCCGCCGAAATTTCCAAACTAAGCCTCCAGTTTTGCCTCTAAGCTGGCTGTAAAGATGCACCTCAAAGGAGCCTGCAAAATTATTCCTATGTAAATTATAAAGTGGTTTAGGATGCTTTATGATGAAATGTGCTATAACTAGTAAATGTAAGAAATTATTGCTGATGAGCGCTACAATAGAGCAAGTATAAAAAGGTAACTCAAGATGAACTGTGATCACATTAGATAAATGGCTTTTCAGAAGACACATTCTGAGACTATAATGATATGTTCAAGAATAACAGTACTTTTCACTATTATGTCATCTTAGTATTCTTTACCTTTCTGCTAATTCTTGAACAGCCTTTCTGTTGTCCTATTATTTCTAATGTAACTGCCACTTGTGACATTTTCTCTCTGATGACATGGAAAACCTGGGTACCTGAGGCCCCAATTGTGTGTGACTGCAATCAATGGAATTTTTATCTCTAATTTCAGTGGAAGCAAAGTTGGGGCCTTGATGGGGGTGGGGTGGGGGAATCTTTTGATCAATAGAGAAAAAAACTGCAGGAGACCTAAACCTCTTCATTTCTGGGCAAGAGGAAGTCTTCATCCATCACCATCTGGAATATTTATAATGTATAAGCCAAACATAATAAAGGTATGAATGCTAAAAATGGGAAACACCTACCACAACTCCACCTTCCAAAGCAAACACAAAAGAGCTCAAAGCTTACTGCTTCCAAGAGTATGTTCCTTAAGCCTTTCCATAATTCACTGACATTCTCACAGATGCTGGCCCACTCATATGCTGTGCCACAAACTGATTTTAAACACATCCTAAAATAGAACAACAGAAGTCTTATTGATCAGAAGTAGCTGCCTGACTGATATTCTGGCCATGTTTGGGTTTTAATTTTCCATTCTTTTGTTTGGATGACCTTGCCAAATGGCCAAACAAGAGACTCAGTTCGTGTATTTTGTTGCATTATATTTTATAGCACATGTTCTGTGCACTGAAGGAGGCCATAAAATCGGGACATCTGGTCACCCTATGATCATTTATGTGAACAGGCATGGACTCGTCCCACGAAGTTGCTCAGTTTGACTTTAGTTCCCTCACTATATCTCAACCTTTCAGTCCTCCAAATGGTGTTCTATGGACCTGGTCCAGCCACGAAGAAGGGTTCTTTGTAACATACACAGCACATGAAAAGCGCTTTGGCATATTTGCCAGCGTGATGTGAGAACTCCTGGGAACATTTGCTGCTGCTATAAGCCCCCTCAAAAGCCCTGGGATTGTGTGGTGAGGGTGAGAGGGCTTTAGGATATTTTAACAGCTGTCAGTAGTGCTTGATGTAAATATTCTTCTCTCTGACTCTTGCTTCAGCATGATGGATTTCCTGACCCTGCCATCTCTGGTATATAGCCTAAGTGTAATTTTCTTAGATGACTCAAAATACTGCAGATTTTATTAAGGATACTGTGACCCTAAGAAGATGCCAGTGCCAGCTGGCACACTGTTGTCATGATATTTACCAAAGGGTGGCATGTAGACACAAGTACGAATGGGTACAAACTGGACACTAGGAAGTTCAGGCTTGAAATTAGACGAAGGTTTCTAAGCATTAGAGGAGTGAAGTTCTGGAACAGCCTTCCGAGGGGAGTAGTGGGGGCAAAAGACATATCTGGCTTTAAGACTAAGCTTGATAAGTTTATGGAAGGGATGATATGATAGGATAGTTTAATTTTGGCAATTGTCCTTGGATTATCAGCAGATAGGTCTGCTCAATGGTCTGCGATGGGATGTTGGATGGGATGGGATCAGAGTTACTGCAGAGAATTCTTTCCTGACTGCTGGCTGGGGAGCCTTGCCCACATGCTCAGGGTTTAGCTGATCGCCATATTTGGGGTCGGGAAGGAATTTTCCTCCAGGGCAGATTGGCTGACGCTCCGGAGGTTTTTCGCCTTCCCCTGCAGCGTGGGGCATGGGTCGCTTGCTGGTAGAATCTGTGCAGATTGAGGTTTCAAACCACAATTTGAAGACTTCAATAACTCGGACATAGGTTAGGGGTTTTTATAGAAGTGGATGGGTAGTGTTCTGTGGCCTGCTTTGTGCAGGAGGTCAGACTAGATGATCATGTTGGTCCCTTCTGACCTATGAGTCTATGTAATGTATTACCAGAAAACTCATAACTCACTGAGCATTAATATTATTGTGTGGTATAAGTATGAGTAACATGCTCCCTGTCCCCTGATCACCCCCTCCTGGGACCCCTACCCCTAACTGACCCCCAGGATTCCACCCTCTATCTAAGCCTCCCTTCTCCTTGTCCCCAACTTCTCCCTCCTGAGACCCCCCGCCCCGCAACTTTCCCCCAGGACTCCCGTGTCTATCCAACTGCTGCCTGTCCCCTGACTGCCCCCCTGAACCTCCTTCCCATCCAACCCCCCTGCTCCCTGTCTCTTGACTGCCCCCTCAAACCCCTTACTCCTTCTCCAACCCCCCAGCCCCCTTACTATGCCACTTAGACCAGCAGGTCTGGTTCCACATAGTGGCAGACACACTGCTTCATACATGCTGCCGTGCTCCCCCGCGGAGCCACAGCCCGCCCCCACCCCCAACAGCACCTGCCTTCCAGATTTGAACACCTCAAAATTCAGGAGTGCTCAAGCTCAGTTTGGGCAGCTGTTACTTTATTTCTCCCAAATCAAATATACTGATCCACTATAACTTGCTGTAGAAAAAAGTAGAATAAAATTGAGCAAGAAATGCTTTCCAGTGGTTATTAGGACTGGAATTGCTATTTTCAACAGCCATTGCCTTTTGTTTGTTTGTTTGTTTGTTTAAAAGGAAGGCAGTGATATTTCATTGGCAAATAACCCATAGAAACAAGAGTGGAACAAAAGAATAATAAAGGCACCTCAACTTTTCCTCATTTATGGAGGACAGTCTTACAATATGCATCCAGATATCTTCCAATCACACAAGCTGAAAATTGTTCCACTTTACTGCAGTTTTGTAACCATATGGGAACCAATCCTGTCTGTGTTCTGTGCACATTCAAAATTCCTGCTCTGCCCTGGGAGCAAGTTACCAGTGACCCAGGGCTGCGGGGGAAGGAGGGTGCAGGTGCGGCCCAGGGCGGGGGCGGCAGGAGGTGTCTGTGTGGGGCAATGGTCATGTGGGGGAGAGAGGAGCCCAGGGCTGGGGCAGCAGGGGGGTGCGGCAAGGAGCCCAGGGCTGGGACGGGGCAGCCAAATTTTGTTTTTTGCTTGGGGCAGCAAAAAATCTAGAGCCGGCCCTGTCTGTCAAACTGCATTCACTAACATTTGTGAAAATAGAAGACATGAATTCACTTTGACAGTACCCATCACTCTTTTTGTTTGTTTTTCATAGCCATTAATATAAGTGAAACACTGTTCAAGAATACTTGTGGAAAGGAAAAGTGATGCAAAAACTTGTGCAAACATGCAGCTGCCCATAACAGTTCACATGAATATGTATTTCCTCAAGTAGTCACTTCAGAAGTGATTGAAAACCCCTCAGAGGTTCATATTTGAGTTTGATTCACTTAGGCATCCCTTTGAACCATATCAGAACTACTGGAGTCTGTAGAATGGGTTTGAAAATCTTGCAAGAACAAGCTTTCTTGCAACACTTTCAGAATTATTTTGGTAATAGTTAGAAATTCCAGAAGAACCAACTTCCTCTTAGCATTCTGACTCTTCTATATTTAGTCCTGGCTAGGAACTGGAAGTGAAAGAAATGAATCTGAACAGTTCAGATTTTAAAAATTCAGGGTATTGTCAAAGCAACCCCCAGGCTATGCAGCTTGAGAGAAGGCCTGTCATTGTAGAAAAAAAATAAATACATTCAAGACTGTGAAGTGCTCAGATATCAGGATGATGGGGGCCAGAGACATAACAAGGGTAGATTAAAGTGTGAGGATAGAAAATGCCTGAATTTATAATGCACATGACCACCAGAGCCATGCTAGAAAGGTCCCTGAAAAACACCATCCGCTACCACTACGCCGAGAACATCAAGCGGAAGCCGGACCAGGGCAAGGTGTTCAAGGTGTCCAGCAAGTGGGATGCCAGTAAGCACTTCCTCCCCGGGGGCAACTTCACCAGGTTCGCTGACTGGCAGTTCATCCACAGGGCCCGACTCAACTGCATTCCCCACAACGGAGCCATCCACCCCGGCAGCCGGGACAAGCGCTGCAGGAAGTGCGGCTGCATGAACGAGATCCTGCCGCACGTCCTGTGTGGATGTAAGCAGTACTCCGTAGCCTGGCAGCACCACCACAACACTATCCAGAACTGACTAGTGAAAGCCATCCCACCGTCCCTGGGGAAGATCACTGTCGACTCCGCCATCCCCGGGACAGACAGCCGACTGCGACCCGACATCGTCGTGACGGACTCAGAAAAGAAGAAGGTCCTCCTGGTAGACGTCACGGTGCCTTTCGAAAATCAGTCCCCTGCCTTCCACGAGGCCCGAGCACGGAAGGAGTTGAAGTATGCCCCTCTGGCTGAGACCCTGAGAGCCCAGGGCTCCAAAGTCCAGGTACACTCCCTGATCGTGGGAGCCCTGCTCATGGGATCCCCGCAACAAGCCTGTTCTGAGAGCATGTGGGGTCGGTCGACGTTATGCCCAGCTCATGAGACAGCTCATGGTGTCCAGCACCATTAGGTGGTCCAGAGACATTTCTATCGAACACATCACCGGACACCGCCAATACCACACTGAGTAATTGAGACAGCCGACCAGGGAAATAACCCACTTCCTTCCCTGAGAGACCAAGGGACGCACTCCAGCCATGTACCTATCCGCTCCACTGATACCGACTTGGACTCCTTATTCATTCCATGGGTGGCGAACCTGAGCCTACTTATTCACTGACACTTTAAAAAACCCTTGCACCCCAATCTGGGTCTATGACGGTTATGTGATATGTATGTATCTCTTCATCCTTACAAATGGTATCTGTAACCTCCCATAACGCAAGCCTGACCCCAGACATACAGTACCTTCTCTTTCAACCTGGGTACATTTCATTTCAAACATTTCCTCACTATACCTTCCAGTGAGGCCTTGGTTTCCACATGGAAAAATACTCTGGGGAATCATAGAGTTTACCTTGGCCTGCTGTCTTATGAAAACTATAAACTGCTTTGTCGTCACTAAGATTTTACCTCAAATCAGGTAACTAGAGTTTGAAAACACATCTTCTTGTAGCAAGGATACAGTCCAAATGAGTGCATTCCTTCTGTACATACTCAGGGGCAGTGATTTTCAAATGAAGCTCCTATCTCCCATTGACTTTCACTTGCACCTAACTCCTTTAGACCCCTTAAAATTCCCAACCTTCATAAATCTACACTTCATTGATAGGCAAATGGCTTCTAAATTCTGTGTTTGATGGCACATATTTGTCTCTGCTTAGGACAACTGGATTGTAGTTTGCAGTTTGTTAAATTTATTACCAGTCCTCACGTATATTTTAACATACTGGCTGATTAATCTAAACCCCCTGGGATCGGGTTCACCATCAGATATCTTGTTGTTAAGAACACTGCTACTGAAAAGTTCCCCCGTTCTAAATCTAGCTACCTTAGGTGTTTATGGAATATGCATTGCTGTAGTAGCCAGCCCTGAAATACAATCACCACATTAGATTATCTTCTTGCCTTACTAAATTTTGTCTTTTTTGATCCCCCCTCCTCCTTTCTTCTTATCCTTCTCTTGTATGAAACTGCCCCTTAAAAACATAGAACTTGGGTTTGAGAACTGAAAAACCTAGGAAACGTTAGGTTTATACGTTCAACATGGACTCAATTTGCAGCTGTCAGCTAACACTCTGTGCTTAGCATGTTTACTCACCAAAGTATTTTGAGGAATAATGCCGTGAATTTTCCACGTTACCACTGCTATGCCAGTTTGTTTGCTGGTGATTTATTAATGCTTCTTGTGATTTATTACTGTCACTTTACTAGATTGTGTGCGAATCAGTGACAAAGCCCTGTGTGGATCATGCATAAAAGCATTCAAGCAGCCATGAAAATCAGTTAAGCTTGAACCTATTGAACAAAAGAGCATAGTGTTACCTATTGATCAATAGCCTTTAGATATGTAATGAATAGTACTTTGGTCACTGTCAGATAGTGTTTTCCTTTGGATCTGATAAATTAAATTCTTTTGTATTAGCAGTTTGAGATTGAAGCAAAACTGTGTTGTACTGGTATTTGTTTCGGTTCTAACAAGTTGGTGAGGTTGGAGGCTAAGGCTAGCAAACATTACAAGAAAATATGATGCATTCTCCGCACTCCATTTTTTAAACCATTGTTACCCCTAATTTGCACTGAGTTTGAGAAGAAAGTCAAACCCTACGAAACATAAGTATTTTGCAGGATATCTAAAGATATACTTTGTCTCTGTGTGCATTAGACCTTGTGACCAATCTCTCTCTCTAATTAATAATTATTAATGCAAATAAGAAGAAAGAAAGTATTTTGGATTAGGGCTATCTAATTTCTATAGTAATACTCAAAGTACAACAGAAGAAATTATCCTTAATTTATCATTAAAAATGGTAAACACTATGTAAATATAAGATCTGATTCTCCATCCTCTTGCATTTTGCTAAGATTGTTATGTTTGCATGATCAGGATTGATGGACCTGATTCTCTACTGCCTTGCCCTTTGTATAGTCATTTACACCTCTGGAAAGTGAACCTAGAGTATACATAAAGGGCTATCATGCTGATTTGATAGAGTTTTACACCCACTTTATATAGGTGTAAATGTCTACTCAAAGCAGTGGTGACTAAGGACCATAAAGCCTGTCCATGCAATGCAACAACATTGAATGTATTTCTAATTGACCACTAATAACAACATTAAGAGTCCAGTCCTCCTCCTGAGCAACCAGTCTATGCACATGAAAGATCCACTGGAGTCCAGGAGTGAAGGAAGCTGTGAAGCACCAGCTGAGCTTCTCTGTACTGCTACCTCAGGGTGCAATAGCCACAGTGAGTATTGCACAACACCTGCCGTAGGATGAATGACCACTTGATCCACAATTGCATGGAACTACTGGCTTGCCCCTGCATTTCATCCCCAGGCCCTGCCCTGCTCCAGACTATCCAGCATACTAATGTGCAGGTAGCTGCTGCAGATCACAGATTTTCACTGTGCTAGAGGTAGGTGTGTTTTGCCCTTGGTTCCACTGCAGTCAGGGACCTCATAAATTGTGGTGGTGTGAAGCTGGGTTTGGGCCCTGAATAATCAACCTGCAGAGCCAGATTTCTAGCTGATGTACATTAATACTGCCCCACTTACGCCAGTGTAGCTATCCTAACTTCTACCGTCTAAAGATTTGGGAGGCGGGTGTCTGATTTCAAAGGTGTAAATTGCAGTTGGACAACCAGATCCCATTTGTGTCTTTGATAAAGTCACCTTTTGCCTTTAGAATTTTGCAGCAGGAGCAGATACAACAAACTTCCACCACAGAAATCATCACATGAGACTATTTCTGATTTGTTAAAAAACCAAAAACATTTTCGTCCAAGCTTTTGCTGGATTTTTGGACCTAAGGGCTTGTCTTCACTGAGGTGTTAACTTCTTTCCAGTTAGCTTAGCTTGAGTAGTCATGCTGCAAAACTCCTAAGTGGCACAGAGTGACCTGGATGACCAATCCACCATTCAAACTAGAGATTTTCCTGTGTGGACAGGAATGGGGTATGGGGCAACTCTCGAGTTGTATCTCAACTAACACACAGCAGTGAAGACAAGTCTTTAATAAACTGCAGATCTTTGATACAAACAGATCAGCTGCTAAAACATTTAAGTATATAGACTCATCTGCATAAAGGCCTTCACTAACTGTAAATACAGAACTGTTATGACGACTGGAAATTGAATAAAGATATTGCTGTGGTACCTTTCCACCCCAGAGTAAGTGGCCAAAAACAGACATCTTTCTCAGCGTGGAATGACTTGGGGGCAGGGGAAATGAAGTATTTATGAGCATTAAGATCTTTATTTGGAGCTACTGTTGTTGGGTTTGTGTTGTTTTTGCTGGATCTCAAAACAGATGTTCCAAAGACTAACTTCAGACACCGCACTTGTATCAGCTCTTGTCCACCAGCAAAAAAGTCTCAGTAGGTTCAGACAGTAGTCACAATTCAGCCCACAAAATATGAGTCTTATTTGCTAAGCTGGATGAATTGCTGCTTGTCTCTTATGTTACTGCTTTAAGGCCAGAAGTTCTGCAATTAATATCCTCATTCCTTCAGTCTTTTCAATTACATCTCTATGAATTAATAAAATTAATTCCTATCTAAAGCTGGTGGCATGTTTGAAAACCACGAAATGCAGAGAACCAAATGTAGTGACCACCTAAATAGTAAATTAAAGCTTAACCCAAAAAACCAAAATAAAACAAAAAGTCTGGCTCCTGGTCTTGTACAAAGTCAAAACTTAGCCACATCTGCAGTGCATTAGAAAAGGTTCTGGAACAGTAGCACATGACCTCTCTGTGTCCAGCAGCCTTTGGAATGTGTCTCATTACAGCTGAGTATAATCTCGGTTAATATGAGTTTGAGCCCAGTTAGGTTACTGGGTAGCACCTGAAGGGGTGTCAGGCATAACTGGTGATCCAACTCAGCTGGGGAGAAGCTGGATTTTAATAAAGAAAGGAACATGGGCCAGTGACAGAGCCGCCTGAGGAAGGCCAAGGAGGAAACCCAGGTGAAAAGTAGCTGGCTGTTTCTTTGCTTGGGCTCAAGACTGAGACAAGTCTGGGAGGCCTAAAGCTTGGAGCTAAAACTGGACAGTTCTGTGCCCAGGAGGAAGCTTGTCAAGCTAGTGGCCGTGAAGCCTGGGGCCAGAGGTAGGTTGCCTTGAGCCAAGAGAAAGCTGGAGGCAGTGACTATAACACCTAAGGAGAAGTTGAACTGGAGTTTGACGGCTTCATGGAGAGAGAGAAGCAGGGCTGCCTAGAGGATTCCGGGGGCCTGGTCTTCAGCGGCGGGGGGCCCCCACTTTGGCAGTAATTCGGAGGCGGAGAGTCCTTCCTCTCCAGGACCCACTGCTGAAGTTCCCTGAAGACCTGTGGCGGGAACTCCCCGCCGCCGAATTACCCCCAAAGCAGGACCCGCCGCCGCTGTAGTGCAGCCGGGTCTTTGGCGGTAATTTGGCGGCGGGTCCCAGAACAGAAGGGCCTCCCGCCGCCGAAGACCCGGTTGCACTTTGGCGGCGGGTCCTGCTTCGGTGGTAATTCAGCAGTGGGGGCTCCTTCTGCCCGGAGTGGAAGGACCCCCCGCTGGCGAAGACCGGGAGCAGAAGCAGCTCCGGGGGCCCGGGCCCCGCGAGAGTTTTCCGGGGCCCCTCGGAGCGAGTGAAGGATCTCGCTCCAGGGGCCCCAAAAAACTCTCGTGGGGGCCCTTGCGGGGCCTGGGGCAAATTGCCCCACTTGCCCCCCCCCCGGGCGGCCCTGGAGAGAAGATCTCTGTAGTAGTCAGTCTCTGCTCACTAGAAAGTGGAGTTACCTGGAAGACACAGGATTGGAACAAGCTCCTGTGGCTGACCTTGATATAAGACCAGGAGCCAGACCTCTGGGAAGAGGCCCTTAGAAGTGTTGCTCACTACAAAGAGCCCAGGAAGAGGTGAGGGAAGGGCCTGAGCAAAGGTTAAAGGCAGGAAGAAGTCCAGGAAGGCAGCTGCAAGAGCAAACCTTGGCTGTCTGTTTGGATTGGAATCCAGCATAGTATATTGTCCTGGGTTCCCCTACCAGCCTCTGGGAAGGTGATGTGAAGCCCCAGTGATGTAAGGTGAAAAGGACAACTCAGAACCCGGAGAAAGGGGTGTAAGGACGACTGGCACCAGAGATCTGACCTAAGGTCTTGGAATGATTTGTTGGATTGTGTTACCCTGGAATGGGTGGAAATAAAGTGTGACCTGACTAGAGGGCTGAGTGATGAGAAGAGGTGGACCACCACAGGACTGGAGTGACTGATGGGTCACTAGAGAATAAAAAGCTGCTATACTATGTCCACTCAAGAGGGGGTGATACCAGCAGTGAGTTGAGCAGTGAAATTTCAGGAGATGAAGAATTCACCACATGCCTAAGTAAATTGTTGCAATAGTTAACTACATTCACTGTTTAAAAATATGTTCCTCATTTCTAATCTGAATTTGTCCAGCTTCAGTTTCCAACCATTAGCTCTCATTATGATTTTTTTTTTTTTAGCTAGACTGAAGAGCCGTCTACTCTCAGAAATCTCTTCCCCATGTAGGTACTGTAGACCTTGATCAAGTCACCTTCTCTTGGATAAATTAAAGAGACTGAGCTCCATTAATCTCTTGCTGTAAGACATGGTCTTCAAATCTCATATAATTTCTATAATTTTTCAACATTCTTTTTGCAGTGTGGACACCAGAGTTGGACACATTATCCAGTAATGGTATATACAAAGGAACTACCACCTCTTTACTTCTCCCTGGCATTCCTCTGTTTGTGCATCCAAGAATCAAGTTCATTGTTTGAGCTACAGCATCACACTGAGGAGCCAAGTACTCATCGACAGTTTCCTCATTAAAAGAAAACACCATCTTCTAAACTGCATCAGCTTCTTGACCTAGTTTTGACATCCCTTCCCAAATTCAATTCATCTTACATCTCTGGTCTTATCTTTTGTCACATACCTTCCTATCAGTCCTGAAGCCCTATTTACTATCTTCTCTCAATCTTCATGCCTATTTTCACACCTTGATCTCTTCATGGAAAAAGTCTCTCCATCCATCCACTAAGCATTCAAGTCCCTCCTAAAGACTCTCTTCATCCATGATTGTCCACAAAAAGTGAGCCATCAATAATAATCATAGGCCCTATTCTACCATGCTCATTCAGGACTTTACTCTGCAAATTATTGGAAATTATCTAGGTGATGGGGATAAAATCCAATTTTTTTCTCAGGATTTCACAGGGGATCCTGTCTTTTCATATCTGACTCTTAGATTCTGAGGCCCAGATTTTTAAAGATATTCAGGTGTTGCTCCACTCAGCATTTTGAGACCTGAGTGACTTAGGAACCTAAGCCACTTTTGAAAATTACTTAAGTCACTTAGGCCTTGAAACTCTGAG
This sequence comes from Chelonoidis abingdonii, assembly GCF_003597395.2. NCBI lineage: Eukaryota > Metazoa > Chordata > Testudines > Testudinidae > Chelonoidis > Chelonoidis abingdonii. Next base: position 179,904,906 of record NC_133771.1, read on the forward strand.
GAGAGCACACCTAAATACCTTTAAAAATCTGCTCCTAATGTGCGGCAGGAACTGTCATTGTTTTGTGTCTCCTACAGGACCAAGTATACTGCCAGCACTTAAAAGATCAATAACAGTAATGACAGAAAGGATAGTGATTTGAATCAGAGGGCATTGCCCTCTGTACTGCTTTGTCAGTGAAACCCTCTAATGTAATGGTTCTCATACTCTTGTCCAAAGATCTCCAATGGTCCAGTGAGGCAACTGGAGGGACTGGAAACTTGAGAAGAGAAATTGTCTATGATCTCTTTCTTTCAGAGTGATCTGCGGTATGAAATGGATCCTATACCAATGCACTGTTTTCATGCAGGATATTTTCAGCACAGTTTGGGAATGCCAGGCTTTTTTAGATGAAAAAGGAGATAACTGTGGATGGGCAAACAGATTTGTATTAAATAAAAACTCACAGTGGAAACTGAATCTCTTCTGAGGACCTTAAAAATGTGGTTAATATAATATTGAACAAAATTACATATACTTTTGCACTTCAGTTTTCTATGGGACCAGAAAAAGAAGTGCCAAAATGTCTCCCAAAAAGCTGTTGTCATAGCATTCAGGCATGGCTAAACTGTGGAAGAAAAGGAGGGCCAGCAATCCACAAGTCTTGCCAGAAAAGACTTGTAAGATTTCCAGTCCTCAAGTTAAGCAAAGACTTGGAGGCTTATCTAAACCAAAACCTCTGAATTTTGACGTTTACCTGTCGTTAGTGATATTTACCAGTGTTCTGGGCCTAGTGTTCAATTCTGGTATGTAATGAATGCTCTCTCAAAACCCATTGATTTCAATGGGCATTGAAAGTGTTCAGCGCTTCCTGGGATATTGAGCACTTCACAGAGGCTCCAATTTGGGAAAACACTTAAGAATGTGCTTAACTTTAAGTATTTTCCTGAATAGGGATGCCTTCCGGAATCAATAATGAACAATTCTAATGATACCTGAAGATAACTAGAATTGGTTCCCTTTCAAATTCTGAGAAATACTTTGGTATCCCATTTATCACCAGTGTGGTCACTGTTGGCAAAGAGTGTTTGTTTTAAAATGACAAAACTGTATTGCAAGTCACTATCAATTTTATCATTGAGAAATTGGATTTTTCCCTGCATAAGTGAGAGAGAGAATAGCTCTTGTTTTTAAAAAAGTTGGTAAAATGCAATAATGCGATTACATGTATATGCACAGATTGTCATATACTGAACATGATTTTGAAACTTTGTGTTTTGCCAATGACTTTTAAACACAGAAGAAACAGAACGATGACCTGAAATACATGTATGTCAGTTTCAAAAAGACATTTGTACTGTTGACAATGGAAAGACAGCAGCAATCTTTAGAGATTCTTTTGGAGGAAATATTTTTAGTGAAAAATAATGAAAAGTCTGTTTTTTTCTCTTTAAAAAAAAATTCCAGAAATGATTGCAAGTAAACTATTATATAAGTTGACTGCAGGTGATGTTTTGTTGTGGCTTTTTTTGTTTGTTTTGTTTAAGCATTAAGCAGATGTAGAGGCCACTCCAGATGGAACAAAGCTCAGGGCTCAGAAGTTCAAGGTATGTAGAGTCCAAAAATTCTCTGTTGAAATGGACTTACATTGGCGCATCCTTGAGTGGATCTTGGGGAAAGAGAATATGGTTAAGAGAGCAGTTACGCTATGTTTTACAGGCCAAATGGACTGCATTTCCTATTTCCAAATGTCTGCACTATCTTTCCCTTAAGGGTGCTTTGCCCAGGCCTACTGAGAAGAGGAATATTATTCCATCTGTCCAGACTAAATCAGTCACTTCTAGGAAAAAAGTCTTTCATGATTTTCCAGTGGCAACATGAGTTGTTAAATACATTGGTTAGTCTATATAGTATTCTAAATTCTCTCATTAAAGAACAAATAAAGATTTATTAAGGAAACAAATAAGACTCATAAACTTGGCTGGTTAATTAATAACTCTTCGAAGTCATCACTGGTATATGTGCCCCTCTGCATGCCTTTTCTTTATCTGGCCTAAGATATCAACAGTCATGTCAACATCTAGAAAGTAGTGAAAATAATAGAAAAGATGGAATGGATCCAAGAGAAATGGATTTTTTTTACCAGGCAAATTACCTTAAGAAAATAAAAAACAAACATGAATTTTTTTTTAAAATATCATGTTCATAGACTATCAGGGTTGGAAGGGACCATAGGAGGTCATCTAGTCCAACCCCTTGCTCAAAGAAGGACCAATCCCCAGACAGATTTTTGCCCCAGATCCCTAAATGGCCACCTCAAGGATTGAACTCACAACTCTGGGTTTAGCAGGCCAATGCTCCTAAACATTTAGACTAAATAAGATTTGAATCAAACAACATTTCTCACCCTAATAGATGTTTTGGCAGGTTACAGTTCTTTATACATAAGCTGAATTTCCTTCTCAGCTAGGGTGACCAGATGTCCCAATTTTATAGGGATAGTCCCAATTTTGGGGTCTTTTTTTTATATAGGCTCCTATTACCCTCCACCCCGTCTTGATTTTTCTCACTTGCTGTCTGATCACCCTATTCTCAGCCTGGGATCAATCTTCTTAGTTTGAAGTCTTTGGCCATGTCTAGACTACGCGTCATATCGGCGCGCTAAAATCGATTGCTCGGGGATCGGTATATCACGTCTAATCTAGATGGGATATATCGATCCCTGAGCACACTTATATCGATTCCGGAACTCCACCAACCCCAACGGAGTTCCGGAATCGACATGGCGAGCCGCGGACATCGATCCCGCGCGGTGAGGGTGGGTGAGTAAATCGATTTTAGATATTCGACTTCAGCTACGTTATTCACGTAGCTGAAATTGCGTATCTAAAATCGATTTTACCCTGTAGTGTAGACCAGCCCTTTGTCTTCCCAGCATTCTTGTTGCCTTCAGCATAGGTGAGGGAGAAGAGAGGCGGTCTCTTGATGCCACTGTCCCTTATTTTATATGCTCAGTTCATGTCTTAGGGAAGATACTGGGCCAGACATGTCCAAGTGGGCCTTGCTGAATCACAGAGTTGAGCAGTCTTCATTGTGTGGTGCTTGCACAACTGCCTCTTACAGAAATGTAAATCTCTTGTTTACCGATCCCTTGCTGGTCAATGGCTCCTTATGGTTGCTTAACTCCTATTTGGGTGTGGGTAATTGTTGTTAACACTGGAGACCTAGCTGTGTGCGTCTCTCAGATGCACAACACATTTCAATAACAACCAAATAGCAAAATCTCATAACGCATTGATATATATATTTTGACAGAACAGAAAATCATGTCCTTTCATATGGTATCTTATATGGCACGCTTTGTATAAAATATCACAACCATATACAAATGATGAATATGGGGGTTACAGGGTGCAACTTTGAGGTCCAGTGCGTCACACCAATACATTACTTTGGCTAATTACATTACAGTAATATGAGTCAGCCTGAAAATGGAAAGCTCTAACATATCGAGCTATAGATGTTTTGTAGTTAAAGATCTGTTTTATAGCTTTAATCTGCTTATACTTTCACCTAAACCCCCCAATTCCTCCATCCAAATCCAATTCCCACCTCTCTGTGCAGCTTCACTTTTATGTTTCTTTTAACAAAAAAAGTCATTTAAAATTGATAAATGGCTGCAAAGTTTTTGCTTTTACCTGGTTGCTTTTCTGTTGATTTAACCAAAAAAAAAAAAAGCTCTTTAGTCCTGTATTTGGTAAACTCCTTAGACTGTATTTGGTAAACTTCTCATGCTACCATTAACTCCTAGCTGTTTCAATGATCACTTTTGATTAATGGATCAGATATTACTAACACCATTAGAATCAAGGATACTAAGGGACGTGTTGTAGCATATACAGCACAAATACTCATCGTGTATTTCCCAAAACAGGAAGAGCCCAAGTAAAGTGATTTGTTTGTAAAGTGATTGCATAAAGAAAATGTTGACTGGTTTAAATAATTAACCTGATTTAATATCTTTCAGACTCAAAGGAGTTAGAAGAAAAATTCCTCAGATTTCGTATTCAGTGTTATCTTTTTATATCTATGCAGTCCAAGAATACAAAGGACCAGATGCTGATCTCTTTAAACATGCTGAGTTCCTTGAGATGGATAGGACTGCTCACAGTGTAAGGTACTAATCAGTGTGAGAAGCATGGCAGAATCAAGTTCTGAATATTCTGTAAGGAACACAGATACTTTTTTTTGCTTCCTCAATTAAAGATTCAGTTATCCTTATAACCAAAGGTGTGTGCGGGAAGAAGCCATACTGTGCAACATCAAAGGAAAAACAAAGTAACTTTCTATGTGACATGTCAGGGAGGTAGACCTCAATTCTGCAAGGTGCTGAGCATTCCGGCCCAGATCCAGCAATACCCTTATGCATGTGTTTAACTTTAAGTATTTGAGTAGTAACCTTATCTGAGCTTTCTTTTAACCACCTATCAGCTAAAAGCTGTACATGTTCAGACTTGTCAATATTTGGCAGCGCTCGCTGGTTTTCTAGTTAAGCATAGGCTAATATTTCAGTTTATATTGTCTGGTGCCTTTGTCTGCTCTTTGCAGTACTTAGAGCATAGTGCTAGCATGGAACGGAGTTCAGTGTTAGTGCACAAAAGTGGGGTAATAACTTCAAATGTTTGTTTTGTTTTTACTGTTTAAGTGTACCTAAAGGTTAACATTGTTAACCTGTGGGCTGCCAGTCTTTTTATATTCTCTAGACAAATGTTATGAATAGGACATGGAGATGCATTCAAGCTCAGCGCTACACATCTCTAGATTTAGAGCAGTGCTAATCACATAATGGTCATATTTACATGAGAAATCTGTTTTTAAGGATTTGGTTATTAGATGTAAAAAAATTACTGCAGCCTGAGACTTCATATACTCTCATGATGAAAAGGAGTTTCATGAAGTGTGTGTGTGTGTGTGTGTGAGAGAGAGAGAGAGAGAGAGAGGCACACAGTGAGCACATGCATGTGAATAAACATACATATAAATGTATGTATATCTGCAGGTAACATCTAAAAAATCTTTAGGGTCTAGTTCTGATCTCACTGACTCTGGAATAAATCAGGAGCTCCATTTAAGTTATTAAAGTGATTCTGATGTAAGGTCAGAATCAAGTCCTGTACATTTATACTTCCAGGGTAATGCAACACTTTTAAAATAGTACTTCTTTCTTCTACAGATTATAGTTTTTTTTAAAAAGCCAAAATTTAAAAAAACTTGGTTTGTGATACCAAACATCACAAAGACATTCACAGCTATGTGTGACACAACTGCCCAGATTGTGCCTGGATTTACACCTTTGCAACCTCATAAAGTCAATAGGTGCATGGCTGTAGGCAAAGGCAGAAGTTGGCCTGATGTCTGTAATTCTTTTTGTTGTGCCTAGTCAGCGGCGGCTCCAGGCACCAGTAGTCCAAGCACGTGCCTGGGGTGACAAGCCGCAGGGGGCGTCCTGCTGGTCTCTGCGAGGGCAGCAGTCAGGAAGCCTTCGGCAGCTTGCCTCCAGAAGGTCCGCCGGTCCCACAGATTTGGCGGCAATTCAGCGGCGGGTATGCCGGAGCGGCGAACTGCCCACAGGCAAGCCGCTGAATCCATGGGACCGGGGAGCTCCAGCAGGCAAGCCGCTGAAGGCTGCCTGACTGCTGTGCTTGGGGCGGCAAAAAAGTTAGCGTTGCCTCTGTGCCAAGCTGTTGTTTTGGCAAGACCATCTAGGATGTCAGATACTAGGTATGGGCATGAAGGAGCATCACCCTGAACAGATGATTTGTGTCACAGCAGAGCTTGCTTTAATATTGTTCTGTGAGGCTTTAATATCGGTAGGGTTCATTTAAGTCCCATATCCTCCCTTATTATATATCCTACTACAAAATTAGATGTTCTACTACAGTGCAGACCCTCAGATTAGTAGGACCCATATCTTAGTCCCTTTCTACCTATACAGTTTGTTTATACGTCACACTGGACCCATATTCAATAGCTCTTTGCTCTCTGTTTTCGCAGTTACTCAGCCCCAAATCAAACACATTCAAAATGCTAAAAGCCATCACCTAACTTTCTACCCCCATCCTGCTAAAGGGCACAGTATTTGGTGGATAATTAATTACAGTATTTCAGTTTACAAGACAAATTGCAGTATGTTAGTGAGGAATCCTGATGAAATATCTACAAATATCACATTTATTTATTTAATTTATCTTTTAACATGCAGCCTACCTTCATTTGGTGGATGTCTCTGAGTGAGCGTTTACAAAGAAGAGGAAGTGGGATGTTTCATATGGCTTTGACAATTCAGACTTATCAGGCAAAGTCAGAACTTAAGTGAAACTTGCTAGAGAAAGTGTTTAAAGCCTGTTGAAATCTATTTTGCTTTAGAAATGCTAGAAAACAAACCAACCACCCTATCATCAGTTTGTTGTTTTCCTTTTAAGCAAACACAAGGAGGCCTGAGTATCCACTCACTTAAATCAATTTTACACTGGTCTATTACTCCACTATACTTATTCCTAGACCCACCTCCTTTATATGTTTTTTATTCAGCACATATTTAGCCAAAACACTGAATTCAGTGTGAGTTTTGTTTGAGTAAGAATGGAGGCCTGGATGAGTCTTCCCACATCATTCTGCCCCCATCCCTCTTTCTCCTTTCATACTGCAGGCCACAGTACTGTCTTCAAACCCTACATAATCCATACCGACCCTGCTCCCATGCCTTAAATAGGATTATTCCTGAGTAGTACTCAGTTAGCCCCTTAATTTTTTTTTGCATGCTTTTTAAGATATCCGAACTCATTAAGGGGGAAATTTGCCACACTGTGGAGGGCCATATGCTCTGTGTTGTCCTCTAGTAGCAAGTAGATTCTGCAACATATGGCTCTGATTCAGCACAATTTGAAATCAATAGAAAGACTTCAGGAGACATTAGATGAAGGCCTAGGTGTGCTCAGAACTGGGCTCTGTGCCACCTCCAAATAGGTCAGTATGGGAGGGAGAGGGATGAGCTGCAAGAAGCACTGGATATGTGATTCCACTGACGGCTGATTACACCAGTTTGTATGCAGTGGTGTTGTAGTCATGCCAGTCCCAGGATATTAGAGAGACAAGGTGGGTGAGGCAATACCTTGTACTGGAGCAACGGAACTTGGTCCAATAAAAGAAATTACACAAGTGGCATTATCCATAACATTCTCTCCCAGCCGCTATTCCAGCCCATGGATTGGCAGGGTTTGGAATATGTTCATCTAAGTCCTCACACAAAGTCTAGAAAATATGGCTTTGCATAGGGTGGAGGTGAACTTTACCCAAAACATTAAAACTTTTAAGTGTACATAATTCAGATTTCGATATTCATTGTTGTGACAGACCCAGACCAGTGGGGTACAGGAGTCTGGTAGAGGTCACTGGTCACTGGCTGAGTAGTTTTCTGTTCCCTGAGTGACCAGAGTAGGGGCTGCACTAGAGTAATCAGGAAACTGCTAGAACCAATTAAGGCAGACAGGCTGATTAAGATCACCTGCAGCCAATCAAGCAGGCTAATCGGCACCTAGGTTTAAAAAGGAGCTCACTCCAGTCAGGCGGGAGGAGCCAGAGGAGAGGAAGTGTGTGTGAGAGCTGGGAGCAGAAGGCACAAGGAGCTGGAGAATGAGTGTGTGCTGCTGGAGACTAAGAGTACAAGCATTATCAGACACCAGGAGGAAGGTCCTGTGGTTAGGATAAAGAAGGTTTGGAGAAGCCATGGGGAAGTAGTCCAGGGAGTTGTAGCTGTCATGCAGCTGTTACAAGAGGCACTATAGACAGCTGCAATCCACAGGGCCCTGGGCTGGAACCCGGAGTAGAGGGCGGGCCCAGGTTCCCCTCAAACCTCCCAACTCCTGATCAGACACAGGAGGAGTTGATCCAGACTTGGGGAAGATCACTGAGGTGAGCAAATCTGCCAATAAGCGCAGGACCCACCAAGGTAGAGGAGGAACTTTGTCGCATTGTGTATTTACACAACACTTTCCATCCAGAAAAACCCTAAAGCTGTTTCTACATTTTATTAACTGTCTGCATATAATCTGTGGTGCCTGCTTCTGCCCTTGGATGCATGAAGTAAAATGATGTTTGATTTCTGCATATATATTTGGTATCCTAATTACCAAAATGCATGGCAGTTCTCCTTTCATTCCATTCACTGAACGACACTGCTGCTAATGAGCAAACATACATTATTAGAGTAAATACCCTGCTCAGCCTCAAATGTATTGTTGCTTCTGGCTTTGCTGTAGTTTAATATTAATCAAAAACAAAGTAGAAAAACTAGGATCATTCTCTGATGGGACTTCCTGAGTTTTTAATCTGTTTGTTTGTGTTGCTAGAATACTGTAAATCTTAGGAACCCAACAATCCCTGGGCTCTGACTTCAATTCAGTTACCCCAGTGGAATGCAGAGAAGAATCAGGGCCTGTATTTAGTATTCCATTCACAGACAGCTGCAGCGGCACAAGAGCCAGAAAACAGAGGGGTAAACAGGGGAGTTTGAGTGAGAGTTTGAGGGGAAGACTAAGGGGAGTTTGAGGAGAAGACTAAGAAGCAGGCAGAGGAACAGATAGGCTAGTGTGTTGTGGTTCTAGAAGTATTTTGGTGCTCCTTGGGGGTCTGTTTTGCTGTGGGTGGTAGTGTTGTGGTTTGGTTTGTGTTTCCGGGATTTACAGGATTTAGATGGGAAGCCTATGACAGATACAGAGACAGCAGTGGTAGTGACCCAAGCAGTGAAAGACACAATGAAGATGACTGGATGTGGAAGCTGCAACATGTATATGATCCTGGAAGGGGTACCTGAAAAGAGTTTCCTCTGCATGAAGTGCCGCCTGGTAGAGCTGTTGGAAGAAAAGATTGGAGATGCAGGTGGAAACTCTGGTTGAGTTTAGAAGGGGGTTCAAGCAGATAATGGAGCAAAGACATGAAGAGTCTGAAGGGAAAAGCTCAGACTTGCAGATAGAAGCAGGACCAAAGAATTCTGAGGGGAGACTGCTGGGTGAGGAAAGTTGACATTGGAAGCATGTGACTAAGAGAATCAGGCAGAGGAAAAGACGGGCCAGTGAAGGAGAAATAGAGCTCAGGAACAGGTTTGCAGAGTTGGAAAATGAAGAAGGGGCACAGCAGTTGGTCGCTGAAGGTGAGAGGGCAAGGAAGAAGAGAAGAGCAGCTAGTCCTATAGGAAGAGGGGAAGAGTCAATTGAGATAACAACACCAAATATGAGCCCCAGGGTGATACGGGATGGGTTGCGGAGGATTGCAAAAGAGAATAGGAATCGAGAGGACTTGCAGCCAGAGGGAACAGGGGATAGACTGGAGAATTGCACCATCACCAGGAAAAGGCACGTCTACGTGTTTAGGGACTCTTTCCTGAGAAGAATAGACAGGCCTGTAACCAGAGCTGATCCAGAGAACAGAAGGATGGGCCGTCTGCCAGGTGCTAAGATATGGGATGTGGACCTGAGGCTGAAGAGGATTCTAACGGGAGCGGAAACGAATCCACTGATTGTTCTTCATGTGAGAACAAATGATACGGCTAGATTCTCACTGGAACGTACCAAGAGAGATTATGCCAGGCTGGGAAGACGCTTCAGGAAATTGAGGCTCAGATGATCTTCAGTGGGATTCTGTCTGTTTCTAGAGAAGAGCAACAAAGATGTGACAAGATTATGACAATCGAGAGATGGCTCAGGCAGTGGTGCTATAAGGAGGGCTTTGGGATGTATGACCACTGGGAGGCATTCACGGACAGAGGACTGCTCTCTTGGGATGGACTTCACCTGAGTAAGGAGGGAAATAGACTTCTAGGATGGAGACTGGCACAACTGATTAAGAGAGCTTTAAACTAGGAATTGGGGAGGGATGGTTGGGAGATGTCCAGGTCATCTCCATGCCGGATTTTAACATTGAGAGGGAAGAAAAAGAAGTAAGAAAGGATACAGCCATGAGTAGGAGAATGAACATAAGGAGGAAGGGTAGCGTAGTAGATACCAATCTAATAGGTGATACTGGCAGTAGAATGTCTTGGCCTAATTGGGTAAAGAATGTGAGCGAAGCCAAACAGCAAAAATTAAGATGTTTGTACAACAATGCAAGAAGCCTAGATAACAGAATGAAGGAACTAGAGTTACTGGTGCAGGAAGTGAAACCAGATATTATGGAGATAACAGAAACATGGTAGAATAGTAGTCATGACTGGAGTACAGGTATTGAAGGGTATGTGCTGTTTAGGAAAGACAGAAATAAAGGCAAAGGTGGTGGAGTAGCACTGTATATCAATGATGAGGTAGACTGTAAAGAAAAGAAGGGATGGAATGGATAAGACAGAGTCTGTCTGGGCAAAAATCACACTGGGAAAGAAAGCTACTAACGGAGCCTCCCTGAGATGGTGCTTGGGTGTGCTATAGACCACTGGGATCTGATTTGGATATGGATAGAGACCTCTTTATGTTTTTAATGAAGTAAATACTAATGGAATTTTCTGTGATCATGGGAGACTTAACTTCCCCCAGATATAGACTGGAGGACAAGTGCAGTAATAATAAAGAGGGCTCAGATTTTCCTAGATGCAATAGCTGATGGATTCCTTCACCAAGTAGTTGCTGAACCAACAAGAGGGGATACCATTTTAGATTTGTTTTTGGTGAGTAGTGAGGACTCATAGAAGAAATGGTTGTAGGGGACAACCTTGGTTCAAGTGATCATTGAGCTAATTCAGTTTAAAACTAAATGGAAGCATAAACAAAAAAATAGATCTGGGACTAGGATTTTTTATTTCAAAAGGGCTAACTTTAAAAAATTAAGGAAATTAGTTAAAGAAGTGGATTGGACTGAAGAACTTGTGGATCTAAAGGAGAGGAGGAGGCCTGGAATTACTTCAAGTCAAAGTTGCAGAAACTATCAGAAGCCTGCATCCCAAGAAAGGGGAAAAAATTCATAGGCAGGAATTGTAGACCAAGCTGGATGAGCAAGCATCTCAGAGAGGTGATTAAGAAAAAGCAGAAAGCCTACAAGGAGTGGAAGATGGGAGGGATCAGCAAGGAAAGCTACTTATTGAGGTCAGAACATGTAGGGATAAAGTCAGAAAGGCCAAAAGCCATGTAGAGTTGGACCTTGCAAGGGAATTAAAACCAGTAGTAAAAGGTTCTATAGCCATATAAATAAGAAGAAAAAAAAGAAAGAAGAAGTGGGACTGCTAAACACTGAGGAGGAGTGGAGTTAAGGATAATCTAGGCATGGCCCAATATCTAAACAAATACTTTGCCTCAGTCTTTAATGAGGCTAATGGGGCTGCTTAGGGATAATGGTAGGATGACAAATGGGAATGAGGCTATGGAGGTAGATATTACCACATGTGGTAGAAGCCAAACTCAAACAGCTTAATGGGACTAAATCAGGGGGCCCAGATAATTTTCATAGAAGAATATTAAAGGAACTGTCACATGGAATTGCAAGCCATTAGCAAGAAGAATTTAATGAATCTGTAAACTCAGGGGTTGTACCGTATGACTGGAGAATTGCTAACATAGTTCCTATTTTTAAGAAAGGGGAAAAAGGTGATCTGGGATAACTACAGGCCTGTTAGTTTGACATCTGTAGTACGCAAGGTCTTGGAAAAAATTTGAAGGAGAACATAGTAAGGACATTGAGGTCAATGGTAATTGGGATAAAATACAACATGGTTTTACAAAGGTAGATTGTGCCAAACCAACCTGATCTCCTCTTTCAGAAGGTAACAGATTTTTAGACAAAGGAAATGCAGTGGATCTAATTTACCTCAGTTTCAGTAAGGCATTTGATATGGTTCCACATGGGGAATTATTAGTTAAATTGGAAAAGATGGGATCAATATGAAAATTGAAAGGTGGATAAGGAACTGATTAAAGGGGAGACTACAAGGGCTATACTGAAAGGTGAACTGTCAGGCTGGAGAGAGGTTACTAGTGGAGTTCCTCAGGGATCAGTTTTGGGACCAATCTTATTTAACCTTTTTATTACTGACCTTGGCACAAAAGGTGGGAATGTGCTAATAAAGTTTGTAGATGACACAAAAACTGAGAGGTATTGCCAATACAGAGAAGACTGGGATATCATACAGGAAGATCTGGATGACCTTATGAACTGGAGTAATAGTAATAGGATGAAATTTAATAGTGAAAAGTGCACGGTCATGCATTTAGGGATTAATAAGAATTTTGTTATAAGCTGGGCTGCATCAGTTGGAAGTAACAGAGGAGGAGAAGGACCTTGGAATATTGGTTGATCACAGGATGACTATGAGCCACCAATGTGATATGACCTGAAAAAAGCTAATGCAGTCTTGGGATGCATCGTCGAGGTATTTCTGGTAGAGATAAGGAGGTGTTAGTACCGTTATATACAAGGCGCTGGTCAGACCTCTTCTGGAATACTGTGTGCAGTTCTGGTCTCCATGTTAAGAAGGATGAATTCAAACTGGAACAGGTAAGAGAAAGGGCTACTAGGATGATCTGAGGAATGGAAAACTTGTCTTATGAAAGGAGGCTCAAAGAGCTTGGCTTGTTTAGCCTAACCAAAAGAAGGCTGAGGGGAGATACAATTGCTCTCTATAATATATCAGAGGAGAATAAATATCAGGGAGGAGAGGAATTATTTAAGCTTTGTACTTGTGTCCACATTGGTACCAATGGATATAAACTGGCCATCAGGAAGTTTAGAGTTGAAATTAGACAAAGGTTTCTAACCATCAGAGGAGTGAAGTTCTGGAGCAGCCTTCCAAGGGAGCAGTGGGGGCAAAAGACATATCTGGCTTCAAGACTAAGCTTGATAAGTTTATGGGAGGGGATGGTATGATGGATAGCCTAATTTTGGCAATTAATTGATCTTTGACTATTAAGCGGTAAATATGCCAATGGTCTGTGATGGATGTTAGATGGGGTGGAATCTGTGTTACTACAGAGAAATTCTTTCACGAGTGTCTGGCTGGTGAGTCTGCCCAACGTGCTCAGGGTTTAGCTGATTGCCATATATGGGGTCGGGAAGGAATTTTCCTCCAGGGCAGATTGGCAGAGGCCCTGGGGATTTTTCACTTTCCTCTCAAGCGTGGGCCAAAGGTCAATTGCTGGAGGATTCTCTGCACGTTGAAGTCTTTAAATCATGATTTGAGGACTTCAATAGCTCAGACATAGGTTAGGGGTTTGATACAGGAGTGGGTGAGTGAGATTCTATGGCCTGCATTGTGCAGGAGGTCAGACTAGACATAATAATGGTCCCTTCTGACCTTAAAGTCTATGATTCTATGGGGCTACAAGCCAGCAGGACAGCTGAATCTCAGGATAAAAATACGAAAGTGTAAAAACATCTAGAAAGTAGTATTCAAGAGCCCAGCTCTCACAGATTATTTCACTAAAGTCAATGAGACTTCTCAAGGATCAAAGATTCCTCCCATGAGTAAAGGTTCACAGAATAGGATACCCACATGATTTCTAACTGAACATGTCCTAGACCTTCTGGAGACACAGAATTTTGGGGTATAGGAAATGTAAATGTAGATTCTCGGTTGGGTGTTAACACACGGAAATGAGGCACCATTTTAGGATCTGGCTCATTAACGGTGAAGCTGATGCATTCAGTCTATAAAGGGACATCTGTGAGGCCAGAGTAGAAAGATAAGAAAAACATGCTTGCTCTTCTCTGCTGTTCAGTGTATAAATGCCATTGATAGAAGTCATGGAGTGAGGATTATGCTTCTTCCGCTGGAAAGGGTCAATGACTAATAGTCAAAGTTTACGTTAAAGCTCAGGAGCTGAGAGGGGAAAAGTAATTCAAGAGGAATCAATTAAAAATGTGAGGTTTATTTTGGTGGTGGCAGTATAAGGAAAATGCAGATTAAGTGCCATCTGATAGTAGGGCTTGATACTTAATTTTTCTTTCAAAGTAATGTTTATTTTTTTTATATGTAGGGAAATAAGCACACAGAAATAACTGCCATGACATGGAGATATGCTGTCCCTAAGTAAATAACCACAGGGACATTTCAAAGTGGCATATTCCACAAGAAACACTCACATAGTCTAGCCCAAAGCCTGAGGTCTCTCTGGGGCAAGTGACAAATACCAGACTGTGAGCATAATTGGTAACAATCATCTAGCAAATGAGCTTATTTTCACTTTTATTTGTGTTTGGCAGGACCACCCAAGCCAAGTGCAAGCTCAGCCAAAGTTAGTATGAGAATTTAAAATGAACAAATGACTCTTAGATGATGACAAAACATACAGGGCTTGAATTTCCCCTGAAGTAAACCTACCAAAGTCAATGGAGTTGAAGCACACATTAATTTGTCCTTATTTCTTTCTTGTGGATTTTCTGTTTAATTATATGTGATAAAATTTCTCTCTAACTTTGCGTTAAAATTCCCACACTAGCTCACCTCAGCCAAGGTATTGACAGGGCCATGCAGAGTGTTCATCAGAGCAAATGAACACGCCTTATATTCTACATGCTGCTCTTGGTGGAGGTCTTCTCAAAGCAGTAGAGCCAGAGGGAAATTGTGATGTTCCTCAGAAGAATTCTAGTAACAGATAAAATGCCAAGATAACAGCAAAAAACTAGAACTGGAGGACATTTTTTGCTCAGGTTTTCTTTATGGCTTTATGAACAATATGAAAATTGTTGTTGCAATTTTTGTTTCATTTGAAATTTTGGGGATTTTTGATTAAACATTTTTTTAAAAAAAATCTCATTTTGACTCTCATCAAATGGAATTGAAATGAAAACCTTTGATTTGTTTTTAAACAAAGGGAAAATAAAAATTTCAATTTCATTTGATGCAAATATTAATAATTTTATTTATAAAGCACACCCTCAAACACACGCAGGGTGCTGACTCTTAGGGTACAGACAAGGTGGTGTGGCAGGGTGGTTACCCTGCTCCTGCCCTGAAGGGCTTAAAACAGCCCTGGGGGAAGGTTGTGGCTGGGAGCTGCTAAGCTGGGCTATGCCCCAATCAGGCCACAGCTGGCCTATATAAAGAGGCTGGGAGCCAGGAGCTCAACAGTCTCCCTCTGCTTGTAGAGGGAAAAGGGTCTGGCTGTAGGCAGCTAGAGACAGGGTACCTGAGTGATGCAGGGCTGGGGAAAGGCAAAGGAGCTGGGGAGCTCCAGCCTGGAAAGCCCCAGGCTGCAGTCTAGCATAAGGTCAACAGGTACTGGGGGTTGCAGAGGGCAGCCCAGGGGTAGGCCAAGGCAGCAGGTACAAACCCAACCTTGCCAGTGATGAGTAGGCTCATACTGCAGTCTGCCCTAGGGCAGGGGCTAGAAAATGACTGGCAGTAGCCATATACTGAGGTGAGGTGGGACTAGTGGGAGGGGGTTTCCCAGGGAGGCTAGACCCTAAGACTGAGGAGATTACTGCTAGGGAGCAGCACCCCAGATACAAGGGCACTGGGTCTGGGAGGGACAAGGGGGCCAGAGGACAGGCGGATCACCGGCCTGCAGAGGGTGCTCTGGAGCTGGAATGAGCTAATTCCTGGAAGTCGCCAGCAGGAGGCACCGCAGGGGTGAATCTGCTCTTTACAGGTGGGTAAACAGAAGCAATAAAAATAGAACAGAATCAGTAATTTTTAAAAAACCTCTTGGGAAAAATATGTTTTTTGGGTTTTTTTTTTAAAAGTAGGGGGGAAAAAATAAACAGAAACAGATTTCAGGAGGGAGCGAGTTCCATATTGGCAGGGCCTCTCCATCAACAACTCAATTGCCTACTGCCTATAGGTGTTACGGAGGACCTTCTAAACACATAGTGGTGGGTAAGCACAAAATCCCATCAAGATGAGGCTCCAGGAAGAGGTCTCATATGTCACCAGGGCCAGCCTCATTCAGCGCTTTATACATCCAGAAGGCTGAATTTGCTGCATAACAGGGAACCAATATACAGAATGCAAAATAACAATCAAACCCGTGAGCAATCATGCTGCTGCATTGTGAACAAACTGCAATCAGAGGATCAGCCTCCCTAGCAAAGAGGGAATGTGTTCCTAAGAGATTGGTCCAATCAAACATGAAAGAAAGATCTGTCTGAAAACTACTGGAGAAGTGTCAGAATGTGACAGATGGTGGACATATTTAGCAACACTCCACTGAGCTGTAGCAGCAGTGTTGTCCTTGAAAAGCGCAGTTGTGTTCGTTCTCAGTATTTACTTTTATCAGTCTTTTCCCCACCCAAAAAAAAAACAAAACCCTTCTTCAATTTAGCTTAATTAGCATGTAATCACATGTCAGCGCAGCACACCTAAAATGCTTAATAGAATTAATCCTGCAAAGTGTTTGGTTGTTTGGAGTATTTTTTTTTTTTCCCAAGCGATTGAAGCCTGTCTGCACAGCTCACTGCAGTCTAGTTCCCTGGAATCAATACTTAATAATAGTTATCATTATAAGATTCTCAGGTCATGTCAGAAAATTAGTGAGGCCAGAAGGGAGTTTGTGTCATGGAAAAACAAACACCGGATGGTGTTTTGAAATCTAACATCCTCAGTACAAAACTGAGACATGGGGATTCTCTACTGTTGAAATTTTCTAACAGTTTCTTAGGAGAACCACCATGAACTATTCAGCACAGTTTGGTGCAGTCAAAGCTTGTGAGTTCAGTGCCCAGCCCTCTGGGTCACTTTATATCTAAGGGTGTGTGTTAGATGCACAACAAACAGTAAGCATATTTCTAGAATCAAACCCAATGAGAACTATTTCTGAAGATGGTTAAAGGCACAGCCCTGCAAGGGGCTCCCAATTTTATGGGAGCACTCAGCAACTTAGTCCCCCAACCAGGGAATTCATAGATTCTAGGGCTGGAAGGGAGCTCAAGTGGTCATCAAGTCCAGTCCCCTGCCCTCATGACAGGACTAAATGCTGTCTAGACTATCCCAGAGATGGAAATTCCACAACCTCCCTAGGCAATTTATTCCAGTGTTTAACCACCCTGACAGTTAGGAACTTTTTTCTAATGTCCAACCTAAACCTCCCTTCCTGAAGTTTAAGCCCATTGATTCTTGTTCTATCCTTAGAAGCTAAGATGAACACATTTTCTCCCTCCTCCTATGACACCCTTTTAGATACCTGAAAACTGCTATCATGTCCCCTCTCAGTCTTCTCTTTCCAAACTAAACAAACCCAATTCTTTCAGCCTTCCTTCATAGGTCATGTTCTCAAGACCTTTAATCATTCTTGTTGCTCTTCTCTGGACCCTCTCAATTTCTCCACATCTTTCTTGAAATGTGGTGCCCAGAACTGGACACAATACTCCAGTTGAGGCCTAACCAGTGCAGAGTAGAGTGGAAGAATGACTTCTCGTGTCTTGCTCACAACACACCTGTTAATGCATCCAGAATCACGTTTGCTTTTTTTGCAACAGCATCACACTGTTGACTCATATTTAGCTTGTGGTCCACTATAACCCCTAGATCCCTTTCTGCCGTACTCCTTCCTAGACAGTCTCTTCCCATTTGTATGTATGTGAAACTGATTTTTCCTTCCTAAGTGGAGCACTTTGCATTTGTCTTTGTTAAACTTCATCCTGTTTACCTCAGACCATTTCTCCAATTTGTCCAGATCATTTTGAATTATGACCCTGTCCTCCAAAGCAGTTGCAATCCCTCCCAGTTTGGTATCATCTGCAAACTTAATAAGCGTACTTTCTATGCCAATATCTAAGTTGTTGATGAAGATATTGAACAGAGCCGGTCCCAAACAGACCCCTGTGGAACCCCACTGTTATACCTTTCCAGCAGGATTGGGAACCATTAATAACTACTCTCTGAGTACGGTTATCCAGCCAGTTATTGCACCCACCTTATAGTAGCCCCATCTAAATTGTATTTGCCTAGTTTATCGATAAGAATATCATGCGAGACTGTATCAAATGCCTTACTAAAGTCTAGGTATACCACCACCACTTCTCCCTTATCCACAAGACTCGTTATCCTATCAAAGAAAGCTATCAGATTGGTTTGACATGATTTGTTCTTTACAAATCCATGCTGGCTATTCCCTATCACCTTACCACCTTCCAAGTGTTTGCAGATGATTTCTTAATTACTTGCTCCATTATCTTCCCTGGCACAGAAGTTAAACTAACTTGTCTGTAGTTTCCTGGGTTGTTTTTATTTCCCTTTTTATAGATGGGCACTATATTGCCTTTTCCAGTCTTCTGGAATCTCTCCCGTCTCCCATGATTTTCCAAAGATAATAGCTAGAGGCTCAGATACCTCCTCTATTAGCTCCTTGAGTATTCTAGGATGCATTTCATCAGGCCCTGGTGACTTGCAGGCATCTAACTTTTCATATCTTCCCTGGCCAACAGAAGTTAACTAACTGGTTCTGTAGTTTCTGGTTGTTTTTATTTCCTTTTTTATAGATGGGCACTATATTTGCCTTTTCCAGTCTTCTGGAATCTCTTCCTGTCTCCCATGATTTTCAATGACAATTTCCTGTTTCTGTTTCTCCCTCCTCACTGAGCAGTGGCCTACCTGTCCTTGGTCTTCCTCTTGCTTCTAACCATATTGTTAAAAGTTTTCTTGTTTTCCCTTATTCCTGATAGCTAGTTTGAGCTCATTTTGTGCCTTTGCCTTTCTACTCTTGCCCCTGCATTCCTGTGTTGTTTGCCTATATTCATCCTTTGTAATTTGTCCTAGTTTCCATTTTTTATATGACTCCTTTTTATTTTTTAGATCATGCAAGATCTCATGATTAAGTCAAGCTGGTCTTTTGCCACATTTTCTATCTTTCCTACCCAGCGGAATAGCTTGCTTTTGGGCCTTTAATAGCAGGGGCAGTTCTAGGGATTTTGTTGCCCCAAGCAGGCTGCCTCTGGCAGCGTGCCTGTGGCGGGTCCGCTGGTCCCGCAGCTTCAGTGCACTTCCTGCAGGCACGCCTGCGGGAAGTCCACCGAAGCCACGGGACCAGCGGACCCTCCACAGGCACACCTGCAGGAGGTCCACCGAAGCCGCGGGACCAACAGACCCTCCACAGGCACGCCTGCAGGAGGTCCACCGAAGCCACGGGACCAGCGGACCTTCCGCAGGCAAACTGCCGAGGGCAGTCTGCCTGTCGTTTTCACGGAGCCGGCAGAGCGCCCCCCGTGGCTTGGCGTACTGGGGCTTGGAGCCGCCCTTTCTTAATAATGTTCCTTTGAAAAACTGCCAACTCTCCTCGGTTGTTTTTTCCCTCAGTCTCTCTGAGCTTACCAAAATCTGCCTTCCTGAAATCCACTGTCTCTATTTTGCTGTGCTTCCTTAGAATTGTGAACTCTGATTTCATGATCACTTTCACCCAAGCTGCCTTCCACTTTCAAATTCTCAACGAGTTCCTCCCTATTTGTTTAAAATCAAATCTAGAACAGGTTCCCCCCCAGTAGCTTTTTCAGCCTTCTGAAATAAAAGGTTGTCTGCAATGCAGTCCAAGAACTAATTGTATAGTCTGTGTCCTGCTGTGTTATTTTCCCAACATATATCTGGATAGTTGAAGTTCCCCATCACCACCAAATCTTGGGCTTTGGATGATTTTGTTAGTTGTTTAAAAAAAGCCTCATCCTCCTCTTCCACCTGAAGTTTAGTTTGGCCTTTTTTAGAGGTAAAGGCAGCTGTGAAGTTCAGATCCTGTACAGAACTTCCCTGAAGTTTGGGGGTGTTTGACCAAAAGCAAGAAGTACCAAAAATCTCACAAGAAAACCCATTCCCAAGACCTTTCCAACAGAAATGTTAACACAGTCAAATTGTGTTGGTTGACTGTGGGGTTGATGGAATAGTTGACTATGGAACAACACTGGAAGGAAGAATGCAGGGAAGAGAGAGCAATGTCTGAATCACAATATCAGCACTTTCATAATGATGATGCAGGTCATATTTCATGCTGCTAAAAGATAATGATAAAAACCTGGCCCCACCGAAGTCAACAGAAAAACACTTATTGATTTCAATGGAGCCTAGACATTGCATGAGACCAAAATATTTTATTTACCATTTCCAGGTGCTATTATTTCTCAAGGTGTCTGGACAGTTTGGCACAATGTGACATGCTATGTAGAAAATGACTGATATATTTTGACTCTACTATAAGTGTTTTACTTAATTCAAACAGTGCTGGAGACAAAGAGAAAGTCAGGGGAAAGACAAATATGCAAGTCCAATGCAGAATTTCCGGATGATTCACAAATGACTACTATTTCCACCAGTACCCTCCAAAGCTTCCAAGAGACAGTAAGAGAGTGTACATGCTAGTGAGGGAAGTAGTGAAGAAAAGTCTTAACCCAGCATTTAAAGCCCTTGTGCATCTTGGAGCTTGGCTTCATAGTGCAGTAATGTGCAGCAGTAGGATTGGCAACTTTCTACTGGCACAAAACCAAACACCTTAGCCCCATCCCTTCCCTGAGGCCCCTTCTCCTGCCCCACCCCTGCCCCCAAGACCCTGCCACCCACTCATGACAGTCCCCTCCCTTGGTGGCTCACTATACCCCACTCTCTCTCACTTTCACTGGGCTGGGGAAGGGTATTGGGGTGTGGGAGAGGGTGAGGCCTCTAAATGGGGTTGCAGGCTCCAGGGTAGGGCTGGAAATGAATTCAGGGTATGAGAGGGGGCTCAGGGCTGGGGCAGAGGGTTGGAGTGTGGGAGGTCAGGGCTCCGACTGGGGGTGCAAGCTCTTGGGTGGGGCTGGGGATGAGGGGTTTAGGATGCAGGAGGGGGTTCCAGGCTGAGGGGTAGGGCCAAGGGATCCCAAGTGAGGGAGGGGGCTGCAGGTTGAGGCAGGGGATTGGGGTACGGGGGGGGTGAGAGCTCTAGGGTGGGGCCAGACCTGAGGGGTTCAGGGTGTGGGAAGGGGCTCTGGTCTGAGGCAGAGGATTGAGTTGCAGCGGGGTGAGGGATCTGGGCTGCGGTTCTGGGCTATGGCATGCAGGATGGGGCTCTGGGTTTGGGGGGGTTCAAGGCTGGGGATTGGGGTTCAGGAGAGGGTGCAGGCTCTGTGGTGGGGCCAGGGATGAGGGGTTTGGGTGCAGAAGGGGATCCAGGTTTAGGGGGGGACTCAGGGCTGGGGCAGGGGATGGGGGCTTGGGTTTGGGTTGCAGGCTTACCTCGGGAGGCTCCTGGTCTGCGGCGCAGCAAGGTGGGCTAAGGCAGTCTGCCTGCCTGTCCTGGGGCACTGTGCTGTGCCCCAGAAGTGGCCAGCAGGTCCGGGTTGTAGGCAGGGAGGAGCGGCAGAAGGCTCTGCGGTGTGCATTGCTCTCACTCGGAGGCACTGCCCCCCAGCTCCCATTGGCTGGTTCTTGGGGCAGGAGCAACGTGCGAAGTCCCATGGCCCCACTGCCTAGGAGCCGGACCTGCTGGCCGCTTCCAGGGCGCAGTGCAGTGCTCCAGGGTATGTAAGGACTAGTCTGTCATGGCTCCACAGCACCGTCAACTGGACTTTTAATGGCCTGAGTGGTGATGCTGACCAGAGCCACCAGAGTCCCTTTTCAATCGGGTGTTCCATTTTGAAAACTGCATACCCGGTCACCCTATGTGTAAATTCTAAAGCACAACATGTGCAGTAACCAGCCTATATAGATTGCTGGTGCACCCTACATGAATCTGCACAAGGGAATATACCTTCAGTCTCTCTGTTTAAAACTCCCATTTTTGTTGTGCATGCATATTAAGGGCAGTATGTGGCCCTTAATGTGATTATCAAGATTAGCTTAGTGTAGATTGGTTATTTCTTGGTGTCATGGTATAATTCCCCACTCTGAACCTTAGCGTCCAAAAGATGGGTTACCAGCATGAATTCCTCTAAGCTCAATTGCCAGCTTAGTACTTGTAGCGCTGCCACCAACCAGGAATTCCAGTGCCTGGTCCCCCCAGAATCTTGCCAGGGGAACCCCAAGACCCAGATCTTCTGGATCTTAACACAAGGAAAGTAAACCCTTTCCCTCACCGTTGTTTCTCCCAGGCTTCCCCTCCCTCAGTTTCCCTGGAAGATCACTGTGATTCAACTCCTTCAATATCAGAACAGAGAATAAAATTCACCTTCCCCTCTCCTTCTCTCTCCCCCTCCCAGACTCTTCCTGAGAGAGAAACTAATCCTAACACAGAGAGAAATTAACCTTTCTCTCCCCCTTCCCTCCTTTCTCCCCACCAATTCCCTGGTGGATCCAGATCCAGTCCCCTGGGGTCTCACCAGAATAAAAAAACATCAGGTTCGAATAAACAAGACAAAGTTTTAATTAAAGAAGTGGAAAACAGTAAAAAATTATCTTATGATAGTATGTTAAGATGGGAATTAGGTACAGGATTTTTCAGCTAAGACAGCGAATACCTCCGCCTAACGTATAGAAGTACAAATAAAATCCTTTCAGCAAAATACAAATTTGAACCTCCTTCCAGCCAAATACATATTTGCAAATAAAGAAAACAAACATAAGCCTAACTCGCCTTATCTACCTAGTACTTACTATTTTAAACTGATAAGAGCCTGTATCGGAGAGATTGGAGAGAAACCTGTTTGCACATCTGGTCACTTTCAGAACCCAGAGAGAACAACAATCAAATTCTAACAGCACACACAGAAACTTCCCTCCCTCAAGATTTGAAAGTATCCTGTCCCCTGACTGGTCCTCTGGTCAGGTGACAGCCAGGCTTACTGAACTTTATATCTTTTTTGACTGTAAAGGGTTAACAAGTACTTCTGTGCTATTAACTCTTACTTATCTGTTTATGACACATGGAATAATAGCAACAATGGTTAAGGTGGTGGTTGGTTTTTGTTTGGTTGTTTAAATTAATTTGCATTTTTCAAAGGCTTTAGAATCTTTCCAGTTTAGCAATTTACATGGAAGACCTGATTCTGATCTTATGTACACCAGTGTAAATCAGGAGTAACTCATTCAGACTATCTTGGAGCAGGCGATCGCAGGGCCTCCAGGGTCTGTGACCCTGGGGCATCACTCCAGGCGGACTGCCCCAAAGCCACTGGGGCTGTATTCCCTTTTGTGGAGAATTTCAACATTTTTGTTTTCATTCCAAATTGGAATGAAGCCAAATTTTGATATATCAAAATCCACCACAGAATGAAAGTGCATTTTTCTGCCCAAGTCTACATACCAATCCCTATAGGTATGATATGCTGTATTGTGCTGCATTACATTATTGCATTACATTTTGGAAAACAAAACGTTAAATAGCAAAGCAGTAAACAAAGTGTTTGGCATTCAAGATGCAGAATTCTTTAGAGTGGATAGTGTCCAGCACGGCTTTTCGACATGACTTTGTTGTTGTTTTTCTGTTCTAATTAACTTTTTTATGTGTGAGATGAATGCAGACAATTATTAAGAAAAACATCAGATTTATCTGAGAAATATTCAGGCCAACAGGAATTTATATGTGGAAATCATACAGGGGCATAAGGAAACACCACATAAAAGAATGACTATATGAACAACAACTGTAATTTGTATGCATTCCTTTTTAATGCAAAAATTGTGTTCAACCAATCTCCTTTTTACTGCAGGTCCATAAGGTTTCCTCAGTTGTAGTCAGTTAATCATTCTTTGATTTAAAAAAAAAAAAGAGAGAGAAAGAAATCAACAAACCTGCCAGCATATGAAAGGTGTAAACAGGGACCTCTTTTAACTTAAAGGAAATGTATTGAATTAAGAAATGATAAATGTTTCACTAACAAAAGAAGTACATGGTGAAGAGGGACTCATCCCTTTAGATGTGGAAAGAACACATGACATAAAGATGCTAGTAGATGCAGAAGAACTGGGCCTTGTTTTGAAGGCTGAACATGAACTATTGTGGACACCTAATCTGCACACACAACTATTTGTAAAGTGTGTGCATGCATATGGTCAGTTAGATGCACAATTAGCCCTATGCACACAATTTACTAGGAGCCAAAGTTTGCATTGAAGAACGTTTCTACTACTTATTTAGCAGCACAAGCTCCATATATTTTAATAATGTATATCACAAAGTACTACTCCTGGGGGCAAATTCAGAGGTCCTTACACAGGCCCATATGCCTCCACGTTTGCAAGTGGAAAGTAGCCTATCCATGGGATCTCTGAGAGGATAGGGAGAGAGAATGCAGTAGGGAACCTTCAAGTTTCTGTGGATTCTCTGAGTAATACTCATGGGATAGTTGGCATAAATTACCTCAGACGGATTCTGTAGTAAGTAATTTACACTGTATTACACTCCATGGATGTTTTGGAGCAGCATGGTTAGCTCTTGGTGGAAACTGCTGTAACCAATGTAGTGTGTAGGCAAGCAGGTTCCACTCTGTAACAGTACCTACTGGAATCAGCAGATATTGATGCTTGTAATGTGACAGGATTATTATTAGCCTTTGGTCACTTCGACCCGTGTCAGTGACTGGGGCCAAGAAATAACATTCCTTCTCTGTAACAAGCATTCTCTTGTGCCATACTTTCTGTGACACTACACCCCATATTCTTCACGTGGATATTGTTATGCTACGAATATGGCAAACTAAGATGTGTTTTACAAAATGGGTCATGTGAGGTATCATTGGAAAGGTTATGATTTACTGAATGTGATTATCCTATTTGTATGCCTGTATTATTTCTGTATCTGAAGTAAGGCATATTGACTACGTATAAATTGCAAAATTGTTTGCACCTGGGGAACACCCACCAGACAAAATGCAATCAGTCTGGCCAGTTAATCAATAAACAGTTACGGAGAACAACAGGCCTTTGAAGATGCTAATCTCCCACCTTCCTGAGAAGCTTCCTGGGATGCTGCTTTGACACTGCAGGGTCATGTGAGCATGTGACCTGGTACTGGACGCCAAAAGGGGTAGAGACCAAACTGGGAAACAAAGGATTCCTGCCATATGTAAATCCTATTTAAGTCTGGGGAATGAGTTACTCTAGGTCAGTTCTTCACTGAATCCCCACCAAGACATCTGCTAAAATCACCTAAAACTGAACTGGGGAAGAACTGTACCTAGGCTAGAAGGTGTCTGGCCTATGAAGAGAATATCTGGATTTCTAAGCTGCAAGCAAAATAAGTTTGTCTTCCAGAATCTCTGCAACCTGCTTAAAATAACATTTAGGGTGAGAAATTACTACTTGTAGCCAGTTTCTTTAGTGTATTAAAGCCAACATGCAAACTAAGCTTATTTGCTCAGTAATCTACCTTGATCTGTTTGCTAGCCCTTATAATCACTTAAAATCTATTCTTTGTAGTTAATAAACTTGTTTTGTTTTCTAAAACCCAGTTTGTGCAATTCATAACTGGGATGGGGTAAAAAGTTGTGCATATCTTTCTCCACAGTGAGGCAGGGGGCAATTTTCATGAGCTTAAACTGCACAGATTTCTGTGCAGCGCAAGACAATACAATTTGGGGTTTACGCTCCAAAGGAGGTGTGCACTTGAATACCAGACAATCCTGAGTCTTCTCACACATAGCTGATCTCAGTGTCTGTGTGGTTTTTTTGCAGTTGGGCGTGTCCTCACCTGTGTGTGCACTAGAGGAGGCTTGAGGGCCTGGCACAACAGGACAGAGTCAGAGACCCCAGGCTGGTGGAATGGGTGGGCTCAGTGGGACCCCAGTATATCAGGTGGCACCCCGGGGTGAGGGTAACTTGTCACACCTTCATTACATATATGGATGCCTCTTTCTTCCAGTGGATTTCCCAAGAACCATAAAGATATCGGAGGATCCATTGTTTTATTGTACAACATTTCTGGCCTCTTTCACAGGAGTAAAACCACTCTCCCAGCGAAAGAATGAGATGAGAACTCTGAATTTTGTTCACCTAGATGGGAATATCCTGGGCAAGGGAAACCTTGGCACTCAGTTTTCACTCATCTAACTTACTTTTGAAGTCACAAGGAGTTTGCCTAGAAAAGTACTGAGTAAAACTGAGTAAACACTTCTAAGACTAGTAGGATTTGGTCCATATCATTTAGATACATTTTAAGCATTCTCTATGCCACAGTAGTTCTAATAATATGATCATGCTTTGAGATTATCTGATGGAAAAGGCAGAGAAAGACATAGCAATTTACAGCCAGTAGCTAACTGATCTCTTAGAAACTCTTGTTTTCCCTATTTTAAAGTTAGAGAAATTGAAGCATGAGAAGATGAGTTGTCTAAGGTCACATTGCAAGGCAGCAATAGAGCAATCAAGAGAACCCAGAAGTCCTGGTTCCCAGTTCCATACCAGACATTTTGCTCTTTGTACAGACTGTACTTTTGTAAAGAGCATTTAAAATTTACAGATGACGAAGTACTTCCTTTCGTGCTTATTTTCTTTTTTTTACCGGCTTCATCTCTTTCTGCCATCTCCATCACTCTTATGTGGCTTCTCAGCCTAAGTGCCCACAGCGAAACACTGTTAGAGATCCAGAAGTAATCCTTCACCACAGTCCTAACGCTGACCCAATGACAGCTGCTGAAATTAAATGACTATATGTTCCCAGCATCCTATCATGCTGGCAGTGGTAAGAAACTCCATTTTATGTTAATAAGGTTTGGAGAGTGGCCACATATTTTGTGTTTTCCAGCTCTAAAGAGTAGTGAAGCTACCTCTGTCTTAGTAAACTGAAATCAACCCAAACAAATCTATTCTGGAAAAGAAAACTGGAAACCACACAAACTCCTCAGGTTTAGAACTTCCATTGGTAGCTGGAGTTTTGCCTGTTTCCAGCTTCTCCTAGCCCCTTTCCAACAACAACAACAACAAATGGCAGGCAGGGAAGAAGGAATACTTTCTACAGATAGGCTTCACTCAGCTGGCCCTTGCTTGGAAGTAGATGCTCTAATGCATTTTTTACACTTAAAATAATGTATTATTTAAGACATAAAGTAAAACCATCAATTTTCCTCTATAAATGACAAAATTCACCTATTTATTAGCCCAGAGTAGAAAGCCATGATGAACATTATCAGCCCCTCTTGGCTTGCTTCGGAAAGCTCAATATTAATTGTCATTCCTCTCTAATCCCCATTAGTCCGGGAATGAAAAACAAGCCAGAAATCTGTTGAGAAATGGGCTGAGCCACTGTTGACCTTTGCAACTCTGATTGCTTCAAAGCAGAAGCTAATGGGGGTGTTGCCACGCATCTCTTGCTGAAACATCTGACAAAAGGCTGGAAATGAAAGCATGATGGTGCACTTTCATTGTGAACCCAGATTTCATGTTTTGTCTCAGAGGGTGAAGGAGGCAGGGTGTGGTGCAAACAATAACTGACAGTGATCACACACAAGTTTTATAAACCACACAAGTCTGTGAATATTTCATACTCTGGAGCCTTTTGTTCATGTTTGTCAGCCCACTAACAAACAAACACTTTCAAGTGAATTGGGGGGAAAAATAGGCCTATGATCAGACAGTTCAGGCTGAGAACTTGGGCTGAATCTCCCAAATTAACAAACAGCGTATTGAGAGTGTGGTTAAGTGGTGCTCGTGTAAAGCAATCTAGAAGTATATAGAGCGGTGTGGATGTAAGATGGGGGTGGCTGGAAGGATGAGAGAGAGAGAGAGATAAACTAGCTTTTTATTATGAGCAGATGGGCAGACAGTGCAAGCCCAGATAGTAAGTAAAGACTTGACTCTGACCTTATTTATGGCAGGTTTTACACCAGCGTTACTCCTGAGTTCATCTGTGAGAAGCCAGAATAGGGTCCTGAGTGATTTTACATCTTCTGATATTCAACTATTCAACTGAGCTCAGTGAAAATTAATTTCACCCCCATTATATAGTGCATATAAGTTCTGAAATTATAGTTTTAACTTTAGAAAATACCCGTGCAGTATAATAATTGACACATAATAATGCATGATGTGTCTAGTATTATATGATTGTTATCTGTAGTACATCTCCCGTCAGAGGCCTCCAGGACCGGGGGGCCCCTACTGTTAGGTGCTTTACAAACCCACTAAGACTGGTCCAACACAGCATGATACCTTGTATCCCACCGGATGGCTCACACAACGGTATAGGCCAGATCCTAAATTTTGCCTTTGTTCTATACTCTGTGTTTATGAGGGGAAGTGGCTTCTAGTGCACCCCTGAAGGAAGTAAAAAGGGTATGTTTGGCATCAGAACCCAAAGAGGCCTATGTGCACCCCAGAAGTCCCTGGAAAAGTCTGTTTCCTGATCTATGCACCTCTATATGAGTGCTTTAGCTCATCAGTGTAGCTGGTGATCATTAGTGCTATCTTTAGGTGTGGGGGCACTAAAGGCTAACTGATAATCAGAATCATAGGAAAAAATCATGTCCTGTGTGGGCTGTGCTATTCCTGCATGAGCATGGTTGGCCAGGTAAACTGCTACTGCTGTGTGGGCACAACTTAAAGATACCTGTGTTGGATAGACTACTACTGCTGCTAACACATGGGCCACATATGGTCTCTTTTGCATAAGCCTCCACCCCCATGATGGGTGACTCCATCCTCTTCTACATATTGCACTGCACCATACGTAGGCTACACAAGGTGGGATGAAACCCTTCATGAGTCCTTCTGACCGCACGGGCATCATATCAGCATCCTTCCTTTTTGTCATCATGGGCCTTACGTTTCTGTGCAACCTAACTTGCTGCCATAGGGTGGGTGACAATTTTAGCTACAGAATAAAAGTCATTCAACAAGGTCCTTTTGAGCTTAACATCTAAGCATCTGTCAAAAAGTTTAGATCTTACAATGCAGAGCTGTTAGGGCCAGATTATTCACTGCATTCCATTGTGTTTACACCAGTGTAACTCTACTAAAGCTGATTAAGTGGAGTGGGGAATCAGGCCATCAGACTATTGGGCTTTTTAGTCTGTGGACTTTCTAATAGCACATCTCTCTTCTCTTTATCAAATTATCCTTAAGTGATATGAATCATTATTTTCAGGGCCAAATGTCAGGTTGACTGAAACTAGTGCTATTTTCTGGCCTTGCTAGCTGTGAGTCTCAACTATAAAATGGATTAGTGGTAGCAATAATAGATCTGCACATCGCTGGGACTTCAGCATTTGATTTTCTGCTTCCTGACAAGCCAAGTTTTTAAGAGCGTCTCCATCAGCAGGGGTTGCCAGGAGAGATTTCTTTGTGTTTGCTCAAACTAAGTAATAGTATTTCTTAATCTCTCAATATTATTTCTTCTCTTTCTCCCTGTACACAATCAGATTTTTAATTATGTGAACAACTGAGATCTTTGGAGAAGAGATTGCTTAGGTTGCAATGAGATGGGAGCAGTATTACCTTAGGTAAAGGTATTGCCTCTATCATGGGTTCTTGGCTGTAATCTTCTAATTGAAGACTTATTCTTCTAATTCAGTAACTCAGCCAGAGGTTGTGGGTCTATCACAGGAGTGGCTGGGTGAGGTTCTGTGGCCTGCAATGTGCAGGAGGTCAGACTGGATTATCATGATGGTCCCTTCTAGCTTTAAAAATCTATGAGTCTATGCTTATTAAAAAGAGGATGGAACAGCAGGATCTTAGTATTACTCATTAGTATTGTGATTAGTTTGCCAGGCCTAAATTTTCAAGTGATGTGCTTTTTGGGAGTCTCATTTTTGTGTGCTATGAGTTTCCTGAAAGGGGCCTAATTTTCAGAGGGTGCTTGCTCAGCATAACATCCAATTCCTTTTAAGGCATGTCAGGCACTGTAGAACTGAGACATCCAATACATGACTAATGATACTTGAAAATGTAGACCCCCTGAATTGAAACAGATAACAAGTTCCAGTGATTTCCTTAAGAAGGACATTCAAGAGAACATACTACACTGACGCAGATTCACAGCTGGTTTATATTGTTATCCGCCTCTCTGTCTTTTAGATTGCATGCTGCTTGGGGGAGAAACTGTTGTGCATATGTGTTTGTTTTGTACAATGCCAAAACTATCGTCAAGCACTTACTAAATCATGTAAATAAATAATAAAGAAGTTTCTGAATATAGCTATTCCAATGATAGAAGGACAAACTCATACAGATAAAATAAGGACTGACCTGAACCTTTGTCCAAACTAAACAAAGCCAAACTGTTTTTTTCACTGACATTTGAAATATTTTGTTTAGTGTTTGTGTGGGTTGTTTTCTCACAGTCTACTTTTGGATATATTGGAAGTAATAAAAACACTGAGGAAAAGGCAGCACATGTAGTGTATTCTGCCTGACTAAAACCAACAAGAAGCACTGGAGATGTCACAGGAATAGCTGATTTTGTAAGAGATTCAACCTGATTTCCAAATCAAAGAGACTCATCCAACATCAAATGTAGACATTTTTTTCAGATTAATGAGCCTAATCCGACAAAGTGTTGAACACCTTTAAAAGTGCTTTGAAATTACAGAAGTGAAATCCCGGCCCTACTGAAGTCAATGAGAGGCCCTTTGCAGGAAGTGCTCAACATCACAAGATGAGGCCCTCACACAACAGTTTCCTAAGGGAAATTGGGCATTTCAGTTTCTACCACAGCAGAGTAGGTAGCCTGTTCTTCTGCTGCAGGTTTGGCTGATGCTACAGAATCCCTGGCAGAGCAGGACCTGCTGGAGGAGCCATGTCAAGAATTCTCTTTTAGGATTCATTTTTTCCATTACGCTTGAGGCTTCAATCATTGAGCTTTCAGACTTCTGAGCATTTTTTTCTCATTTGTTCACTCCCTGACTTCTGTCCCATATATGAAAACCAAGTAAGTCCCCAAGGAAAAGAAGCCTTGCAAAGGAACTGCTGAGCTTTTGTGCTAAGCTCCAAATTTTCTCTCTACAAGTGGTGGAAAAATTGAAATTTCCTGTCAGCTCAAGGATGAAATTGTCAGTGATGTTTGTAAGCTTAGTCCTTAGTGGAAGTCTACTATATTGAGCATTCACACTAGCAATAAAGAGCAAGCCTACTAGGCAGAACTACACTGGGCCAGCAAGTTCACAAGCCAGCAGGACAGTTCACTGCAGAAGAAAGCGATGTCTTTTAGAAAGTATGTGCAGCTCATTCACTCTAGCCATTTGGAATTGCCCCACTTGTAGTGGTGCTGTGCCATACAACTGAATAATGCAAAACTTTCAACACAAAAAGGCAAGCTGAAGAGGTGTCAGCTTGCAAAACTGAAGGAGTTGGCAGGATTTAAGTCCCAGAAACAAACCTGCTATGATAAGTGTTGTCCCTTTTATTTATGTTGTCTGATTATAGTCCAGAGCCAAGAATATTTCAGTAGCTCCAAAAACTGGAGGCTAACCAGGTGTTTCAAAATGGACTTATTCTTTTGTTCAGCTCGCTTAGGGGTGGAAAGAAATATTTTTTTCTTCTTTAGATTAACCATGCTGATGTTTTGTTTTTATTTTTACACTGCTGTCAATTTACAAAGAAATTGATGAAAACTGATTTGGGACAAACATGCAAATTGATGAAGGGTCTTTTATTTTATTTTTTTTCCTGAAGAGAGCAAAATTGCTATGCACAATTTGTACAAGTTAAAAAAGAAAGCAACCAGACTGAAAAAATAAAGGTATTGTTCAATAAGGATAAAATTCCAAACAAGGCCAATGTACTGTTTGCATTCCATTTATGCCCCTTGAGGTGGAACATCATGGTGCTTGGTCTTTTCTTGACCTTCTATGCAGGGTGAATGTCACCCGGAGGGCACGTCTATACTGAAAAATTACATTGTGTTAGAACACAACCTTGGGGTCTTGTGGTAACTAACATAATATTAAACACAATAGAGCACTTGTGTGTAGGTAGAGGCTGGGGTTAACCACAACCAGCTGGTGCTATGTTAAACATGACAGTCTCTGTCTTACTGAGGAGGACTCAGTTCTAAGTCCTGGCTCTGGTGTTTTGTGATGCTCAGAGCAACTGGAAAGCTGCTCTAAAGAGGCAGCTGAGGACTCCTCCTGTCACAGAAGAATCCTTGGGTGGCCCAAATCCAGCAAAGTTGCTCTATTCTCCAACCCACTCCCCCACCCATTCTTGGTGTAGGGGTCAGGGAGGAGCATCCCAGATGCCCGATGAAGTATATGCCAGAACCTTGGACGCTGCAACCACTGGATTACATGGAGTAACTTAGAGCAGCCTAGAAGCTGTTCTAACTTACACTGAGAGCTGTTTCAGCCCCCCAGCTAGCCCACAATCAGGAGGAGCAAAAAGATGGGTTAACGTCACTTTCTGCTCCTTTCCCCAAACTGCACCATATAAACTTTGCACAGCTGAGTGGTCTGGCCTGAAGTGTTTAGCATCATGTTAATTGAACATGAAGTCATATTCTAATATTTTGTTGCTTTTTACAGAACCCGACTAACACGGCCACCCCTCTGATACAATTCTAAGACTGTGTAATTTTCCTAGGTAGGACAGCCCTAAGTGAGTTCCTTCCTTGATATCTAACAGATCTGGGCCAAATTATTCATTCGTGCAACTCCACTGAAGCCAATAAGGTCATATCGGGGATGAATTTATTCTTGTATGTTAAAGAAATAATACACTGTTTAAACTAGCTACAGTCATCTACTTGTACCCCTCCTTTACATGTTTACCAATTCCTTTTTCTAGGAGCACTTACAAAAATATATACAATGAGGGTGCAAGCTCTGTACATCAGCAAAAAATTAACAATTGCAATTAAAGCAAATGTCCAGTCATTTATTTATCTGGTGACTAATATGGGTGATAGGATCTGCTGCTGTGTCTCCCTCCACAAAACCATCAGTAAAGTCCTATCATTCTGACGTGAAAGCATTTTACACTCACTTTGGGCAGGTCTAAATGTCCACACATGCTGCATAGCAACAGAGAATCAGGCCCAATACTTCACTAACTATTCCAGTCTTTCATGTGAGTTCTGTGGATTAGGGTATGGGCATTTCTGGCATTTATATGTGTGATGTATTGGCCTACTAGAAATATTTTTGTCACTTCAATCCATGACCTTGTTTCAGAGCTATTTGTACTGGAGCCACGGAGCAAACTTTTCAGTACATTGTTGATAGGCATTCTAGACATGCTGGATGAACAGAGCAGCTTGCAAGGCAGAATGGATATCAGCATTGAACCACCATCAGACGAAGAAATAGAAAGAGCAGTGAAGCAGTTAAAAATGAAAAAGCTGTAGGAATAGACAGTATAACAGCTAATCTGCTAAAAGCCGTCAGGGCATGCCTTATGAAGTATTAAAAAAATATACAAGAAGGTATGGGAAAGAGAGGAGGTACCAGATGATTGGCTAAAGGCAATAGTTGTACCAATCTTGAGGAAAGGAGATCCTGTCGATCTGAATAGATATAAGCTTATAGTCAGTACCAGAAAAAATCCTGATGAAAGTAAATGTCAACGGATTAAGGCCTGTTTCAGAGGAAGAAGAAGGGAAGAACAGTGTGGCTTCAGACCAGGCTGAAGTTGCATTGATCAGACATTTACGTTCCAACAGTTGATGGAAAAGAAATGACAATAGTGATTAAAGATGTTTGCTGTTTTCATTGGCTTCATGAAGACATTTGATTTGGTATGGAGGGAAGCATTATGGAAAGTAGCAAAATCCTGTGGAATGCCAGATAGGATAATTGCAAATATACAAGCTGTGTATGAAGCCTCTGAAGGGTTCTAAGAATTCGTAGAAAATTAAGCAACCGGTTCAAGGCAATGTTTGATGTAGGACAAGGGGGCATGGAATCACCATTGTTTTTCATCGTGTTCTTAAACTGGGCATTAAGAATGTTAGACAAGTTGGAGGGGTGGTGTAGAGTTAAACTCCTTAGTTTATGCAAATTATCACAGTTTTAGAGTAACTGCACCTATATTCCCCCCTCTGTAGTCCACATCAGGAATTCCCAGTTGGGTCTCAAGGCTCTGGGCAGAGACCTTTGTCCATCTCCCTTCTGACTGGAGGATTTTAAGACTGCACAGCTCTTTGCCTTACACAGTGATGTCCCCAGTAAGCCAGTCTGCCGAAAGTCCAGTGCCTGAGCTATGAACAGGGTATTGCCTGCAATTATAACTTACCACACAGCTCCTTCTAAGAAACCTTAGTTTCAAGGTTAAAAACATATACAAATAATAAAAGCTCCTATCCGTGTGCTACAAGCTTACCAGAGTTCATCCATCAGTCTTAGGGCCCTAGTAGACCAAAGTCTTTCCAACTCTTCTGCAAGGGTTGGGGTGCCCTTCTGACAGAAGGTCCTGTCCATTTGCTGGAACAGAAAGCAGTCCCTTGAGTAAGTTTAGACCCAGCCTTTTTTTGGTCAGAAGCCCTTTTTTTGTGTATTGGTCTCTGGAAAACCCAGTTTGATCCAGTATACAAGCCTCCCCAGGAGGTGGTACCTCTTTGGAAGGGTTTACAACCTAGGTGAATCACCTTAATCACACACTCCCCACACATGCTGTTTTTGGTTCTTGGAGGAGCTGTGACTACCCTGCCCCTTGAATCTGTGGTTCACCGTAATACCTAAACTTAATACTATATGGCCTCCAAAGATACTAGAGGTTGCCATATCCATCACCCAGATAATATCATGTAGCTGTCAGACACTTTTGAATTAATAATGATACTCTTCTCTGCCTTGGAAAATTGGTGTAGTCAGCTTGGACTTACAAAAAATCCCAAGGAGATGAAGTGGTTGCGTCTTGGAAAAGGAACAGTTGATAGAGTATTGAAAAGTAGTCATCCAATAAGAAGTCCTCAAACAGGAAGAATATTATGTGTTCTTAGGAAGCTTGATCAGTGCCATAAGTTTAATCAAGGCTGAAGTTAAAGGGAGATGTGCTTTAGCTGAAAGCACTGCACAAAAATCGATGGAATTATGAACTGATAAAAACATTGCTTGATATCAAAGCTAAAATTTATTAAACCAGTATACTAACAATATTACTTTATGGCCTGGAAACATTTAAATTAAATTAAACAGGTATTAAAAGTCCGGATGCAGTAGAGATGAGACTTCTTCAGAAAGATGGCAGGTGTAAAGTGGAAGGATTTAAAGACAAATTAAGTAGTTAGAAGGAGAGTAGGGTGTGAAATCATGGTACAGGATTATCTTCTATCAAAAAAGATTCTGACGGTGGGAGACACTGAAAAAGACAATCAGGGATAGAATCCTAAAGAAAATAAGGCAAGCACAACCAAGGCCACACTGACCTAGAAGTCAACCACCTACTAGATGGCGGGGCATCATATGCAGGGACAGACCAATGCTGATCTGACAGGAGCAACAAGCTGTGGACAAGAATGAAAGGCAGTGTGGTACTGCTCCCTGTGTGTGCACAGATGTTTTGGGATGAAAGAGAGGAGATTGCTGGACATTGTAATAATTCTTTTTATTGTTTTTATTTAACACTGGCAATGTGTTTGGAGCTGTTCAGCACACAGAAATAAAGAGAGTTCCTGCCTCAAAGAGTTTACAGTCTAAAACAGTGGTTCTCAACTAGGGATATGTGTACCCTGGTGGTACACAGAGATCTTCTGCGGGTACATCAACCCATCTAGATATTTGCCTAGTTTTACAACTGGCTACATAAAAGCACTAGCATAATCAGAAAAAACTAAAATTTCATACCGACAAAATGAGAAAGTAAGCAATTTTTCAGTAATAATGTGCTGTGACACATTTGTATTTTTATGTCTGATTTTGTAAGCAAGTAATTTTTAAGTGAAGTGAAACTTGCAGGTATGCAAGACAAAACAGCCTCCTGAAAGGGGTACAATAGTCTGGAAAGGCTGAGAACCACTGAATCCATAGCAGACATACTTATACATCCAGATGACAAAGGCAAGGGTATCTTTTAAAAAAAATATTACTAAACATATTACTAAGAAATTTTCTCCAAAAAGCATTACAGCAAATCTTTTTCATGGGAGCTCTAAAATGTGGTACTGGCGGTTTGAAGCAGGATAGAAGCTGTCAGGATTGATGTATACACCCAACAGCGGATTAAACCAACAAGGCTCTGGCACTACACTGTGAATAAATAATAGTGTTTTTCTTCTAAAATAATTGCATCCTCACAAATTCCATGAAACCACAGGTTTGAAGTGGGAGACTTAAGTACAACACCTAACCCACAAAGCATGAATGGATCTAATCTTGCTATCATTTACAGGAAAAATAATTAAGATTACTGGGGACTTTCTGCACATAGGATGTAGCAGTGTACGCCATGGATTAACTCAAACTGTCAACTCTGCTCTGGCCTGTTTCTCATTTTGCATGCTCAGCACTTTGACCCATGACATAATGTAGGTACTCATGACCCTGGGAACATGCTGCCCAAAACAAAAGAAGAAATCACTTAATCATATGTACTTGATAACTTTTGACATAGCCATTTGTCACATAATTCTGAGTGTGTTCCATTGTTTGCAACCTGGTTGCGTCTTTTCAAGTGTCACCTTGTCTGTGTGAGAGAGATTAGTTAGCAATAAAATGAAAGTTGTGTAACACTTATAGTTCATAATTTAAACAAGTGAGGATCCAGTTATCCTTTGTGTTCTTTTCTCTTTCTAACAAGGACTTTTCTCCATAAACTTTCTGTGAACATGTAGCTCTGACTCCTGCATGCAGTGCCAGTAAATAATTTACTTTCTCATATATGTTGATGGATGAAAATTGCTCTCCATTGCACCATTATACACGTACAGACTTGCCAGTGGTTTCAATGGTCATTTAGAATTATACTGGCATATCTCAGGTCAGACTCCTGCCCCTTTACATTTGGATATGTAGCTAATGGTCTACTCTGGAACTTCAGCTGGTATAAATTGCCATAACTTCCTTGATTTCAGTACCATTAAGTCCATTTACACTAGCTGAGGAGTTAGTCCAGTGTTGGGTTAGCTGTAGCATTTATTAATACAATTTTTAGAATTTCAAATGACCTTTTATAATATGGAGCCATAAGATATTTGACTTTTCATGTGTAGCATCGTATTACTTAAAAATAGACTGAAACGATCAATATTTCTCACTAGTTTCAGTTCTGTTATGTCACTAAGTGTTCTTTGGAAGAACTTGGTTTTACAAAATATGAGCTTGTAACATAGATTTTTATCACATTGGCTTTTTGCCATATTACACAAATTCAATGGAATTAATGTGGTTATATAGAAACATCCAAAATTCATGCTCCAGTGGCATTCAGAACTGTAGTCAGAAAGCAAAGCTTCTGTTGGCTTCCTAGAAATAAAGGCTAATTACCGTATATCTCTGAGTGAATGGGGACTTTTTAAGGGATGAGAGTTGGGTTGGGATTGGGGGCTTTGGTTATGAATATCAACAGTCAAAGGAAAAGTACACATTTAAGAAATGTTCTTGGAGTGAATATAGTGCTTTTGAAAGGTTTACTGGAGACTATAGTCATAGAATCACAGAATTAAAAGGAACCTTCTTCTCTGCTCCATTTTTCTTAAATAATTTCCTCCGTCTCACATTACTTTTTTCATCTCATGTTTTTGGTCTCCTTCCCTCCCTTTGATGCTGTCACTCCATTTTTTTTTCAGATTAAAAGAATGTAAAGCCAATAATACATGTGCCATGACCTTTCATGACATTTGAATAGGCTGGAAATTAGGAAATACTCTTACCACTAATTCCAACTGGTACCAGATGTAATGATGATGGGTATTCCTTTGTTGGTTGCTTTTTGTTTTGGGATGATTTGCTAGTAAGACATGAATTGAGACTAAAGACTAGGTTGAGTGACAAGGCTCAAGGTTGAACATTTAGTGTGACTGTTCAGTGATAAGTTATTGCACATTGTGAATAAAAGATAGCAGTTTCTGGCCCCGTGAGATGAACTATCCTTGCAGTATGTTAGAAACAGGAAATCTAGAAATTTTGCAAGCAAACATGTTCTCATGCGATTTGGTCAACTGCTAGAGAAGCTTGGACATGCTTCCGATTTACATCTCTATATTTTTGCATCCTTATCTGAATTGAACTTCCTAACCCTCACTGATTCAAGAATAAATATCTCCAGTGATAAATGGCTCACCTGTTCCCACCTTCTTAAATTCATTGCAGACTTAGGACCATTAATCTTTCTCAGCCTGGCTATCACCTCTTTAGCAAAATCTGCTGCACAGATTTGCAAAACTTCTTAAAATTTAAAATATGTGTCAATGGCTGGTTTTGAGACTTTTTTTTGATAATTTACACCAGTAAAAAGAACACATTTAGGTTACCAAGCTATATGAAGAACTTTATATTCATTCAACCCTAGAATTGTTTCAATTAACCAGATTTTAGGTAATAATCTACAGTATGGGACATGATATTCACTTGAAGAAACATAGCATATTGCAAATGCATCTAGAGAGAACAGGAGTGCATCAAACTCGTGTGAAAAGAAGTTACTGAGAAAAAATATACCCATGAGGAATTTGGCAATGTAAACTTTAGAATTCCTTCATATTTCTGTGAAGATGATGGTGACTCGAAGGTGTAAGTCCAGGGTAACTCCACTGAGTGTAACGCATTCCAAAATCTGCCTCTGTCCCTTTGGTTAGAACAATAGCAACACTGCGCAGGCTGGACCCAATGGAACTTGTATTTTCACTATAGATAAGGCCAGGTAGCCAGAACTGAACACTGCAAAACTTTGTAGTGTCAGGGATTGAAACTGGGATTTTGATTTGGGTTCCTCCTTCACAGACACCAGTCTACTCTTTCACTCATCTACATTGAAAGACCCTATCACCCACTTGAAGAGAGCGATTTTAACAAGAAAATTTGTTCAACTACTCTTTGTTCCCATCATGACAGTGATGCTGTCATACTCTCTGCTGTCCTCAATTAAAACTATAATTCATGTTTAGTACTAGGAAAATTATATTTTTGTGCACAGCCCGCAGACTGACCACTCCTTCCAATCATTTCTTCTTTTAGAGTTTATATGCACTCTTGTTTTTAATTGGACCAAGAAAAGTGGCTAAGGAACAATGATTCTCACAATCCCAAAGCTATAAAATCTCTGAAATATTAAAGGTCTCTCACCTTTGTGTAAACATCACCAAAAAATTCAGTGT
Organism: Chelonoidis abingdonii; assembly: GCF_003597395.2. Classification (NCBI taxonomy): domain Eukaryota; kingdom Metazoa; phylum Chordata; order Testudines; family Testudinidae; genus Chelonoidis; species Chelonoidis abingdonii. The sequence continues at coordinate 179,943,923 of NC_133771.1, forward strand.
TAGGACTATATGAACTGAATTGCCAACTTCCTGAAAGGTCTCTCTGAGTGCCCCACAAGAGGCAGCTGGTTGTCTCGGAAAAGCTATGTATGTTAGTTTTGGTTTTGACATCGTCTGTCTGAATATGGTTTCAGCACCAGCCACAAATGTCCATTTAGGGACCTTGTGCTCTTGAGGAGCCTGTGTATTCATGCCAATTCCCAGACTGGTAGTGGGACTGAGGGGAGAAGCTGGGGTGACTCACAGCCTAATTTCCACCTCTAGCAGTGAGAATGGAAGAGAAGGCAGCTTGAAGCCACATGTGAGCCCTTGCTTCCTTTGAAGAAAATCAGCTCCGTCATTTTCCAAAGTGACCAGTCCTTTCACCTTTACGTGGATAAAATACTCCAAGCAATATCAAACTACTAATTTTTTACATTGATGTGCACGTGGAAAACAGAGGAGTAGCAGTGTTATCCATAGCCACAGCCCTCAGTGAGAATAAGAGAGACATCTTCTCTTCCTAGCTGCTTCTCTTCCATTGATAAAGAGCAGCAGGAGTGAGAGGCTTTGGAGCCAGGTTGTTCATCCCATAAGAGAGTTCAAGCTGTTGTAAAATAGCGTGATGTCTGGTTCCATCACATGGACAATATACTCCACTTAACAGAAACATGATTCATCTGGATAATTACTATCTGAAAACTGACTTAGTCTGAATGAATGTCAATGACTTGCTGTTTAATCAGGCCGCTAACTGGCAATGTTTCTTCTTAATGGTCATGCATTCAGACTGTGACAGGTTGCCCCCCAATGTGGGGTGCCACCTGATATACTGAGGTACCACTGAGCCCGCCTGTTCCAACAGCCTGGGCTCCCTCAGCCTGTCCTGTTGAGCCAGGCCCTCAAGCCTTCTCCAGCACATACACAGGTAGGGACACACCCAACTCCAGAAAGACAGACACTGAAATCAGCTCTCCATGGGAAGACTCAGCTAGGGAATTGCCCAGAACTCAAGTTCACTCCCCCTCTAGAGAGTAAACCGAAAATTATATTGTCTTGCGTTGCAGAGAAAACTGTACAGCATAAGCTCATAAAATTCTCTCTTTCCCTCAATGTGGAGGAGGATATGCACAGCTTTTTGCCCCCCATTCCCCCGTTATGAATTTCACAAATTAGTGTAGAGAAAACAAAAACAGGTTTTTAACTACAAAAGATAGATTTTTACGTGATTATGAGAGATAACAAACAGATCAAAGCAGATTACTGAACAATAAAACAAACATGAAACTAAGCTTAATACATTAAAGAAACTGGTTACAAGTAGTAATTTCTCACCCTAAATGTTTAGGCATTTCTTTCACAGACCAGACATCTTTTCCAGTCTGGGCTCAGCTCTTCTCCCCACTTTTGTCTTTGTTTCTTAGATGTTTCCAGCAGTCATCCTAGGCAGGGATTCGGTGAAGAAAGACCCGGATTAACTCACTTCCCTGCCTTAATTAGGATTTACATATGGCAGGAATCTTTTGTTTCTCACTTTGGCCCCCACTCCCTACTAGTGGAAAAATACTAATAGTCCAAGATGGAGTCCAGTACTAGGAGACATGATCACATGACCCTGCAGTGTCAAAGCAGCCATGAGTCAAAGGTTCTTTGCAGCACCCCAGGAAGATGGGAGATTAGCATCAAAGTCCTGTTGTTCTCCCTAAGGGCCCATCCAAGCTAATTGCATTCTGTCTGGTGGGCATTGCCCGGGTGTAAACCCATTTGTAATTGTTACATATTCAATATTTCTAACTTCATATACAGAAATGATACAAATAGGATAATCATATTCAGCAAATTATAACTTTTCCAATGATACCTAATATGACCCATCTTGCATAGAACACATCTTAGTTATACTATATTCATATCATAACAGTATCTCTAAGGCCTGGTCTACACTATGAGTTTATCTTGAATTTAACAGTGTTAAACCGAGTTAACCCTGCACCCGTCCACACAATACAGCCCTTTATTTAGATATAAAGGGTTCTTAATATCGATATCTGTAATCCTCTCCGACAAGGGGAGTAGCACTGAAATCGATATTGCCATTTCCAATTAGGGTTAGTGTAGCCACAATTTTACGGTATTGGCCTCCGGGAGCTATCCCACAGTGCACCATTGTGACCACTCTGGTCAGCAATCTGAATTCAGATGCACTGGCCAGGTAGACAGGAAAAGCCCTGCGAACTTTTGAATTTCATTTCCTGTTTGCCCAGCATGGAGAGCTGATCAGCACAGGTGACCATGCAGTCCCAGAATCAAAAAAGAGCTCCAACATGTACCATACAGGAGATACTGAATCTGATCTGTGTATGGGTAGATGAATCTGTTCTATCAGAACTCCGTTCCAACAGACGAAATGCCAAAACATTTGAAAAAATCTCCAAGGCCGTGATGGACAGAGGCCACAACAGGGACTCAGCACAGTGCTGCGTGAAACTTAAGGAGCTGAAACAAGCATTCCAGAAAGCAAAAGAATCAAATGGACGCTCACAGAGGGAGGGGCGACTGACGACTGTAGCTATCCCACAGTTTCCGCATTCTCCGAAAACCATTTGAATTCTTGGCTGAGCTCCCAAAGCCTGAAGGGTCAAAAATATTGTCATGGGTGGTTCAGAGTATATGTTGTCAGCCTCCCACCCCCCGTGAAAGTAAAGGGAAAAAAATCATTTCTCATCTTTTTTCAATGTCACTGTATGTCTAGTGGATGCTGCTGGCAGACGCGGCGCTGCAGCACTACACAGCAGCATCCCCTTCTCTTCCCTTCCAGATGGCAGACTGTACAGTAGGACTGGTATCCTTCATCGTTGTCCTGTGAGTGCTCCTGGCTGGCCTCGGTGAGGTCGGCCGGAGGCGCCTGGGCAAAAATGGGAATGACTCCAGATCATTCTCTTCTTTAAGTTTTGTCTATGGAGATTCAGTCCTGCCTGGAATATCATAGCAGCTGGAGGCTGCCCTCCCCTCCCGCTCTCCCCAGTCAGCAGCACCGCGCGGTCGCACCTACCCCTTGCTACCAGGGCTCACAATCAGATACTTAGACCACTACATTTTGCTGCAAATAAAAAAATTAAGCTGCCATTTAGAACTGCCCCCCAACATACATATCCTGGGACATTTTGTATTTTACCAGTGTCAACCAAAGGCCCACACACAAATGGAGATTCAGTCCTGCTTGTGCTTCTATCCTAGTGCTTGTCACAGATTCCCATTTTCAGCTATAGGCTGAGTAAGTGCAGAATGGTGGTTCACTCTACTTTTCTGTAAGCCAACCACCCTCCCCTCCCACCTTTGATCTCTGCTTGCAGAGGCAATAAAGTCAGTGTTGTTTCTTATTCATGCATTCTTTATTACTTCATCATACACATGGGGGGATAACTTCCTCGGTAGCCCAGGAGGGGTGAGGGAGAAGGGAAGCAACAGGTGGGGTTGTTTCAAGGGCACCCCCTAGAATGGCATGCAGCTCATCATTTCTGAGGGATGTCTGGGACTCTGACCCGGAGCAGCCGTTTGCCTCTCTGGTTCTTTAGTAGGCTTGCCTGACATTCTAGGCAGGACTGACTCTCCATTAGACAAAACTTAAAGAAGAGAATGACCATTTTTGTCCATGTGCTCCTGGCTGACCGCACTGAGGCCGGCCACTAGTACCCATGACAGCAGCAGACGGTACAATATGACTGGTAACCGTCATTGTCAACTTGCAAAGCAGCAGGCAGTACAGTAGAGCTGGTAACCGTCTTTGCTAACTTGCAAAGCCAAGGGGATGCTGCTGTGTAGCATCGCAGTACCGCATCTGTTAGGAGCATCCAGTAAATATACAGTCACAGTGAAAAAAGTCTGACCGGGTTCCATGGTTGCCGTGCTATGGCGTCTGCCCTGGCAATCCAGGGAAAAGGGCGCAAAATGATTGTCTGCCATTGCTTTCACGGAGGAGGATTGACTGACGACATTTACCCATAATCACCTGTGACATTTTTTTTGCCTCATTATGCATTGGGATCTCAACCCAGAATTCCAATGGGCAGGGGAGACTGCGAGAACTATGGGATAGCTACGCACAGTGCAATGCTCCAGAAGTTGATGGTAGCCTCGGTACATGGACGCACACCGCCAAATTAATGTGCTTAGTGTGGCTGCGTGCCACAGGAATCTGTTTCCAAAAATCGGTTTCTGTAAAATCGGAATAATCCCATAATGTAGACATACCCTAAGAAGAATATGGTAGTGTCACACAGACAATGTCAGGTGATGTTTAATTAGTCATTACATTAGAGTGGAACTCTAAAAGTTGGTGCCGATCCTTGGTCCCAACTCTGTCCCATGGCAGACAGTGAACACGTAACTGACCTAACACAGCAGGTCAGGATTCCCCTTACACAAGGGAAGCCCTGGATGATGTAAAGCCAGTATAGCCAAGCTGTGCCATTCCAAACTGGCCCCTCTAGTGTACAGGTGTGCCAGAGCTGGAGGAGATGCGGTCAACACTGCACTCCAGCTATTCAGAGCCAACAGAATAGCTCATAGTTAGCCATTGCAGTTGACACGAGTTTACTCTATGCCCCCAGAATAGCAGAAGGGTGGCAAAAAACCACTGATGCTTCCTCTACCCCCTTCCTCAGATATACAGAATGGAGTTCAGTAGAGCTAAAACACTACTAGGTACAGACATTTGTATCTTGCAGCCAACATCTATGGAGAGTTTCCAGTAGTATGTACAATCATTTTACTTAACACATGCTAAAACACAACTAAAAATTCAAGTATAGACATGCCCTTAGAGGCCAATGGTGGCTTTCTGGTACTGTGTTACAGTGTTTTAGATTTTACTGGTTTAATAGTATCCACTCATGTGTGCGATGGACTCTTCTCAGCAGTTATGGCGTTTCTTTTGAAGTTTCTCATTAGCTCCATTTCTTGTGTCTCCCTGTATGTTGCCTTTGGACAGTTATCACTGGCTGAATTTCCATTGCACTTGAAAGGCCAGTGTAAATCAGCTTCACTCCATTGATTGCAATGAAGCTACATTGATTTACACCACCACTGAATCTGACCCTCAAAATAATACCCAACTCTGTATATGTCAATGAAGTGAAACAGCTACTAGAGTATCAATAATATCTAATGCATAGTGGAAGTCTGAGCACAGATGTATGAATTCGTTAATGAATAACCAGGATGCCAGCTGAGCTTTAATTCACTTGAGAAACATTGCCAGGCTGAGATCCAAGCTCACACCAAGTGATGCCAATATATTTGCTCATGTCTCCATCATTCCTTGTCTAGAATATAACAATTGCTAGTAATTTTGCTTAATAAAGAGCTTTTCTGCATTTTTCAGGGCTCTCCTTTCAATGTGAGTCTCAGTGATTGTGAATTCCAATTTGGAATAGAACACCTCTCTTATATTTTAGTCCTTTCTTAAGATGACATAAAATATTCTAAAAAAGATATTACCGGTATTTCATGCTCACTTTCAGCTCAGCAAAGTTTTTTACAGTGTATGAATTTTTATATAACAGGCAAAACAATTATTAATTGATTAAGTTGAACAAAATAATGTTGGTTTTAAAATTCTCAGGCAACTGCTTTTGAAACACAATGCTTTTGCTAGAGAGGTATATTTTCTAGGTGTTTTTATGATGCTTAGGTATGCACTTCTTGACAAATGGATTTTTCTGCTGTGGGAATGAGTAGTATAAGATGAATGAAAGTATTAGCTTTGGATCTGCACTTATTCAGATATTTTCAAAGCATCGCCGATAGCTCCAGTGGCCCTGTGCCTATTAAAATCAGTGGGAGTCTTACAGTTAAAGACTAGCAGGTCTCTTAAAAAAAATGTTCTGATTATTCTTGATTTGAAAAGTAAATCTGTTAAACTTTGTTAATCATTTGAAATGTTTAATTTAGATACCCTTTACTATAGCCACATCCTTCTGCTGCAAATTAACTCCTGACCAGATACTCTTATTTTAAAATATCCAAATATTTTTTCCGTGCTGCATTTTATGATCAAAACATTTCCATTCATCCATCAGGCCAATGTGGAATGTGGCACTGATCCTGAAGCTGACTGCACACGGATGGACCTCTGTGACTTCAGTGACGCTCCTTACAGTTGCAGAGATGTGCCCATGAGCAGTCAATTACAAGCTTTGGGCCTATAAATTCACTATCTTTTGTTTTGTGTAATGTGGTATAAAGTATATTATCTGTACATTCACTAAGGTTCCCTTAGATCTACTCATACCCATTTATTAATATATGAGTGTCAAGACATCTAAACCAAAATAACTTATTACATACTGAGGATGATGGTTAAAGTGAGGTCCAAGGCTCAGTTCTGTACATCTCCCCTTCCATCCCCCCCCCCCCCCATAGTTGTTTTCCTTTTAATATTTCTTCTTTTGGCTGTTGGTGTGGAATTCACCAGCATAGACTCCTTCCACTCGAGTAAACTCTGGAGTCCAAATTATGAGGTGAAGTACACCTCTACCCCAATATAATGCTGTTCTCGGGAGCCAAAAAATCTTACCGTGTTATAGGTGAAACCACATTTTACCAAACTTGCTTTGATCTGCCGGAGCACACATCCCCTCCCTCCCCCAGAGTGATGCTTTACCGCTTTATATCCGAATTTGTATTATATCGGGGTAGTGGTGTATGTGTGTGAGGGGGAAGTTACATTTTTGGGAGAGAGTCTAAGAAAATAGTCAATGTTCAGTAGTGACTTGAAGGGAGTCTAGAGAGTCTAAATTGGTGTAACATGGGTGGGGTAGAAGAAGAATAAAATGTAAGCTGCTCCACTTACTTCCCCTTTGAATTCGGTCCAGTATGTACAACTCTTTATTTTAAAAGGTTTCAGAGTAGCAGCCATGTTAGTCTGTATCTGCAAAAAGAACAGAAGTACTTGTGGCACCTTAGAGAACATCAAGAGCGCCCAGAGCCTTAGGAAGGAAGCTCTTTTTAGCAGTTTAGTATAGACAGAAAGAAAGAAAGAACGAAAGAAAGAGGCTGGCCTTTCTGAGACCTTGAATTATTATTCTCATTCATTATTATTATTGTGCTGCAGAGTGCTAAGTATTTTACCGAAATGTATGAAAACAGGGTCCCTGCTCATAAGAGTTTTCAGTCATGGGGCTACATTTGTGCACAGCTCAAAATAAGGGACAATGTGTTTCCACCCTGCACTAAGTGGAGCACTGGGATGCCTTCTATCTCAAGGATACCTCTCCCGGAAGTCCCCAGTGTATTTGGGAAGCATGTCTGCTACCAAGCCTCTGTGCTGGGTGCAGTGTTCTCTATGCTGCTCCCGATTTGTGGACTGGTGCAGCTTCTTTTCCTCTTCTTTTGAACTGGTGGGAGGGATGAGGGCCCAAGGGAGAAGGGACAGAATAGTCTCTCTCTGTCTCAAAAATGCAAGGACAGTAATTCTGCATGTGAGTCATGCAAATGCTGGGGAAAACTCTATGTCCTCCTCCCATGTTGTGCCCCTGTGTACAGACCAGGCAGACTCTGGCCCTCAGCAAGCCATATGCATATTAAGCTTAGGAGATGGGAAGCAATGAAAATCCAAGCGACTGAACAGTGTGATCAAGAACACTCCTGGTTAGCTCCAGGATTTTTGTGATTTGTGATGATTTAAGTCTTCACTGCATGCAGCACTAGGGTAGGTCTTTTGGATTAGATGGATTTAAAGAGGGGATTTGAAGGTGGATTGGAGGGACATGGCTGACTGGGTCAGAAAAAGGACTCTAACTACAGTATATAGGACGAAGTGGAAGAAAGGTAGGAGATGACCAGTGCCTCTGTCCATTCACATTGTTCTAAAGCACCTCTTACTTTAGTAGCAAAGGATCATACAAAGTTAAACAGAAGAGTTCATAACAAAAAGTTTGCTATTTTTTCCCATTTCCCATGATCGAGGGGACTAAATTTGAGTATTCAAGAATGTAAGGGGGTGAAAGTCCAAGAAGTGCCTGAAGGGGAGGTAGCTTGAAAAGGTCAGTACAGATAAGTGGGCAAAGTAGGGAGCAAAAGGTAGAAAGTTTACATCATACATATGAACAATGTGGTGTTGCAGTGGTGATGATCACTGTGAATCCATGCTGTCCCTAGAGAGTGGCATGTTTTATAGGGCATATCCTTCTCTCAAATGTGCTTCACCTCATTTCTGCCATTGATGATCAATTCAAAAATACAGTGGCTCTGGTCCTGGACAGCATCACGCTGCACATAGTGCAACTCAGAAGTCAGGTACAGATGGTTTTATGCCACTTGTATTCCTCTCCAATCTGGGGACCAGACAGACACCAACGGGGTCCTCAGCCTCAGATAGTGCAGCCTCTTGATAACCCTGGCTGCTTATAGCCTCAAGAGTCCATTAAAGCAGCTATGGATCACCCAAGTATAAAGATGCACCAGAATCTGGGCTCATTTTCCTTCCAGAGATGCCCCACATGCTGTACGCTCTTAGGAGAGTCCATCCTGAATTGGTCCCTTAGGCCAATATTATGCCTTGTTGAATGGCCCAAAGCAGTCAGGATGGTACTGAGAAACTAGCCCGTTATCTGTATCATAACTAAACATTCTTAATGTATACAACAAGCAGGATGCTGACTGGAAATTGCTTGGCCCTTGGAGAAAAAATTGTTTGGCAGAAGTGTCATGTTCTACATATGATTCATTTAAACAGAACTACTCACACAGCCTTAATGTATTTGTAAGCCATTTATATTTAGAAGTTAAAATAGCTACCAGCCAACATTTCAGCAATCTTTCCCTTTTGTGTCCGCTCACAGACAGTGATTTGATAAAAAGTTAATTACAAGAAAAGGATACAAGGAATGATTTGTGAAAGCTAATGTCTAAATATACCTGTCACTTTCCTCCTTTCACGAAGTATCTCATTGCTTTTCCATGGTTTTATCTGAAAATTTCTGACTGCTTGTATTAGGCTCCAATCCTGCACTGTGTTCCTTGTAGGCAGAGAGCCATGCTAGTGTGGAGCTGAAAGGTTTCTCTATCTTAGCTCTGTTTTGTCTGTGGGTCTCTGTACGTGCTGTATGTGATTGATGAGTACACTAAGAATAACACTGGTGGTGTGGAGGTCAGAATTTGGACCAGAGTATGCAGCCTCCTTCCAGGGGTTGGGAGGCAGAGAGTTAATACACTTTTGCTTAGCAAAGGTAAAACAACAGCTGCATGCCCTCTGTACAGGAATTATGAGGGAACCAAACTGTGAGGAAAGGGAGACTGGGCCCAGCTGTGGTGAATAATGTAATTTCCCCAAGATGCTATAAGGGTGATGTGCTCTAAGGCCTCATGAGTAGTTTGCACTAGGAATCAGGATGTTTATTTTAGGAATTTGGACTATAGAAAAAATAGCTGTGTGTACGTAAAAGTGAACTTGTTTTGCCTATTTTAGACCTGCTTGCATGTTAATGGGTTTGTCCTTTCCTTAGGATGGGTTGCAGGGGAGAAAAGGAAAAAGAAACCCTAGTTTTAAAATTACAGTTGAAAAAGGGAAGAAAGTGGACAAAATGAAAAACAACTTCAGGGTGAGTTGAAAGTGAAGGAAAGGAAAGATTTGGTGTGGGGGGGAAACTCACATAAAGATAACACTGGGCAGCAATTTGAGCCTTCCTGTCTACTGGAAGAGTTTTTCCAATACAAAACCCAACGTTCTCTTTAGCTTGAAAAATATTATTAAAAATTGATTTTCCCTCAATAAAGATGAGTGTAAGTTGTAAGAGAATATTTGTATGCTTAGAATATAAACATTGTGAGGGAGTTTGCCTCTCCCTAATACATACCCATATATACACTTTGTGTGTGTGTTGTAATTGTACATGAACGTGGTACTTATATAGGCACTCACGGAGAGCATATGCAGAGAAAATTGTCATCCGTTAATATGCATCTAGGAAAAAAACGTTGCTGGGTGACAGGAAAAAGCAACATCTTTCTGGGCTGGCCAGGGAGCAGGATTCTGTTTCTGATCTTTGATACTGGGAACCCGTTGGGCTGATCTCAACAGTATCCCTAACAAATTACCCTGACTTTCCAGATTTGACTAAATGCTCTGCAAAGTGAAAGGCAGCAGATTTACTGGACCATTCCACCTCAGTGACCCTAAGAAGCTGTTTAAACCAAGAAAGTCACCTATAGCAAAAGAGTTTAAAAAAGCAATTTTTCTCCATATTTCCAAATCTTTCAGAAATGTGCCAATAGGTTTACACTCTTATTCTATACAGGGGGGAATTATACACAGCTGTAGAGTTTTTCAGGACTCTGGACCAGAACTTTGAATCTTTTGTAAACGGCTTTCTCCTCTTCTAACATCATGCCAAAATAACATTAAGATCGTAACAACCTAGGATCAAACATTAAGATTCAAGGACAGAGTGCAACTTATTTGTTAAATAGGTAGTATGAGGCCAGGAACATAATATCAGTGTAACAAAAGAGGGTTTTTGGCTCAAAGAAATATGTTACCCATTGTATAAATATCAGGCTTGGGCAATATTCCAAAATCTGCTCCAAGTGAGTATGTGGAAATGTCCATCATTGCTATGATAAAACAAACTAATGACATGTGTAATGTCTGTTCTTTTATTACTGAAAATCTTTGAAGCCATATTGGTCTGCCAAGGAAACAGAAGATGTGGTAGATAAGCAACAACTTAATTAGGCCAGCAAAAAATGGCAATATGCAAGCTTTTGTGTCAGAGGACTCCTTTCCTTCAAGTACTGGCAAATTTCTGAGCATCACAGTAAAATATAGATGATCACAAAAGTTAGGAATAAAAAAGATCTTTTTGATTCATTGAGTTTGGATACCCTAGATACATACGTTTTAAGATAACAAGGAACTATAATAATCTAGTTTGACCCCATGTATCACACAACCATAGAATTTCACCCAGTAATTCCTGCACCAAATCCATAATTTCTGTTTGAGAGAGAGCATATCTGTAGGAATATTACTGTGTCAATACAAATGACATCTTTACTCCTACTAATAATCCTAAGACTGCTTCACAGCTTTACTCATACTTAAAGACCCAATAACTTTAATGGGGCCACTCGTGTTTATGTGAATAATAGTTTGTAGAATCAGGCCCTGGGATAATTCCAGTAATAAAAATGAAGATTTTTAAACACAAAATATAACTGTAGAATGCAAATGCAAATATGAGGCCTCAAATCGTGCATACCTGTGTATTATTTGTTAGTCTACTAAAGGTATTATTTTATCTTCCTTTGTTGCTCATAAACCTTCTGAAATGTAGTGCTCTCCACCAGAATATTAGGCATGAAGCTGGTTTCAAAACAAAAACAAATCTCATGATATTTCCTCTCCATTTTTTCTACTTGTATTCCAAATTTTGTTTTAATAGAGATTTTCCTACCAGTTGTAGCCATGGGCCATTCCCTAGAATAAAGTAAGTGAATATTATTATTTTGTTTACTATCACAAGTGTCTGTTTGGTGCCCATCACAAGTCTTAAATAGAAACATTCAAAGTTTTAAAAAGAGAGGTCAGACAGCATGGTAGCCTGTGGCTCCACAGCTTGGCTGAGGGGCACATCTTGCAGCTCTTTCTAAAAAGAGCCAGGTGTGTGCTTAATTGAATTTCCACAGGAATCAAATTCTAGAATCAGCTACTAAGATAGCTCTGCCACAAGCACCCACTACTTTGTAAATACAATAGAATGAAGCATATACAAAGAACATGTAACCCACACACCTTCTGGGTGTGGTGTTGTGTCCCAGCTAATGGCACTAAGACCACTTAGAGAGATAAAATGAGTCTGCTCTACAACCTTAGCTAACAGGCAGTTGGCTTTTCGCTCATGCGGTAAACACTCATGCACTAAGCTCCAGAGGGCATCGGTTTGATCCCACCTGCCTATGACGAGGGTCTGTCAGTGTTACAAACCCATCAATGCTCTCAGCTCCTAAAGATCAACTAAAATGTTAGACAAGAATACATGGTAACTATTGCAAAACTGGGTGGCAGATACCTCACCAGTTCATCTTTGTTGAAAGTGAATAATTTCCTCTATAGATCAGACTTTGCCTCACAATGAGCAAAACCTGACCTGGGAGAAAGAAGAGGAAATCTTTACAGGGAAAGCTTTCTTTTCTTTTTCCTTCAGAGCCACAACTGAGTGGTCAAGTAGAGATAGGATGGAGAAGCGGCTTAGGTGTGTTTTTTGGAAGGGAAAATGATGAGGCCAGGACACAGCCATTCCTATTGTGCTTTTATTCACAACAATGATTGTTAATAGAAAAAGCAACATAGGTCAGTCCTGTACCCTTACATGAAAGTTACATCAGGTGCTTTTCTTACATGGTCAATACTTCCTTGAACAAATTCAATGTTGATTTTTACCCTACAGAGAATCCTTGCATCATGCTACCCTATTTTTTGTCTAGCCAGTTCAGCACCAGCTTTGCATGCCAGTAGTTTGTCTATCAGGCTGGAGAAAGGAGGGAGTTGGCAGGGATTTGAGGCAATGCATTTTTATTCTTTGGCTTCCAGAAAAATTAGGTTAAAGTATTTTATAGTTTACAAAAATGTCCCCAATCAAAAATAGTGTATTATTGACACTCACCAGTTAAATACAGCTCACTGTGGAAATATCTGACTGGACCCCCACACAACCTCTACCACACGCAAAGGTAAGAAATAAGCAGCATCAGGAGCAAGTGAACTCTCTCTTTGTATATTTAAATCCATCTTGAAAGCAGAGAGCATCGTTTTTTCCTAAGGAAGTTCACTTCTGAAGGGGATAGGGAGAGATATATATATTAGGAGATGTGGAATTCACAGACACCTTAAATGGAGAGAAATAACTTCAATTTTATTTAAAAATGTACAAAAATCCTTTTATAAACAGGAGTATTTTGTCCTGTTCTACTCATTTGTCTTGTGGGATTCTTTCATAAACTCTCATGACTTCGTGCCATAGTAGTAATGTCAGATGCAGGAACATGTCTCTTTTATTATATTGACAAGGCACAAGTCTTGTATACAAATGCAGGAAATATTTATTTGTGTTTAGTATATATTTAAATAGTTGACTACAAATCATTTAAAGATTCCTGCGGCATGAATCATGCCACAATTTCACATACAAGTAGAAACATTATGTATCTTACTGAGTTTTTAAAGCACTAGCGAATATGAACTATACAACAGAGTTCAGCTGGACCTTTTCACCCCTTCTAATATATGCTGTGGCTATTTAATATTCCTCACTAGGGAGTAGTGCTGGTGTACAAGTGAGTAATATATTAGGGACTGGAGCCATGAACCTAGTGAGAACATAAACTAAACTGATTTACAATTTTGGTACATTACAAAAAGGACCATTATTGTGAGGTTAGAGATGTCAAAGTTGGTGACCCGGCAGAATGAAGTATTCCCAGCCACATAGTCCACCATGGAAAAGTAATTGACAGAGATATTATCTTTTAGAGAGATGTTTTTCTCCCACATTAAATATGGTTTTACAAACTTTTTTTAAAAAATCAGAGTTTTTGTGAAAAAAATTGTAAAACAGGAATTATTTCCACGTAAAGTTTGCAATAGATAGGAGGGTGGGCAAGTGTGTTTACCAAAGTCAGATATTAATCATTGGCTTACTTAAATGAATTGATGAGTTTCATATGATAATTTTGGGAAAGTGAGTTGCTACTTGCAAGTTGGATGCAGCACTAAAATGATACAGCACAAAGTGATCGGTTTGTGGGCTTGGAACATTTAAAAGGCATAAATAATTCACGGAGTATCTTTTTTGAAGAACACTCCTGAAGGATGCTTGCTGCCACTACTAAGCTTTAAACAGGGACAGCTATCCTGCATGTAAAGTACTAAGGTACAGGATACCGGAACAGATTGTGCTCTCAGTTATACTATCATAAATTAGGAGGAACCTCGCTGAAGCGGTTAGAGTTCTCCAGATTGATTCCAGTGTAAAATTCAACCTCGAGAATCCAAAATTAGATCTATGAATCCTTTTCTGCACTCACTCACACTGGTTTCACACCCATGTTAGTACAAAAATGTCAGTGGAGTTACTCCTGATTTATTCTGGTATAAGGGAGATGGGAATTCGGCACACCATCTATTTTGAGTATATGGGCTGCTGATGACATGCTGATGACAATCCTGTATGAGGAGGAACAACTCCTTCATGGCTCACTTGCTTTCATGTGATTCATGATCATTTTTCTGTTTTTAATAATTAATGATGCTACTATTGCAATATAAGGGGGAAAATGATTTATTATTAATTCATTTCTTTGGATGTATTAAAAAATGTCTGTAGGTGCCCATCCTGAGCTGTGGACACCTATCTCATAAATTAAATACACAGAGAACAGCTACCCATAAATATAGTCATCCACAGACATTACCCCACCCCCTTCTCAATAGCTAGAGTAAAGGAGGTGAGGAAAAGAGGGGCCTTGCAGTAGGCCCAGAAAGTTAGCAAATCCAAGCAGGGAGCCAGCTGAAGACCTTTCACAGAGAACTCTCTGCCACATCAACCTCTTCTTGTGTATATTTGGAGAGCTTGGGTTCAAGCACTACTGCTGATCTCAGTTGTGACAGTACATCATGGGAGAGACATGATCTCTCAGGCAGGCAGGTCCCAAATCACTTAGGGTGAAATTCTCACCCCAGCTCCAGCCCCTATATTCTGGAGTGGAATAATAGGGCTTTAAAAGCCCCAGATCTGGCTGGGAAAGAATCTCTCTGGGGCATATTACTGAGGAAGAAAGTTACAGGATGCCTGGCAAAGAGGGCATGCCCGGAGTGGGGCTGGGGGCAGGAAGGGCATGTTGGGGCAGGGCTGCAGCTCTTAGTGCTATGGAGATTCTGGCCATTGCTGCTACAAGGTGTCTGGGGATAGCCTGCCGGTATGTAGACAGCCCTGTAGGCCTGTCAGAGATGCAGTGGGGGGCATAGAGGCCCCAGAAGCTCAAGCTGAAGATTGGGAGGGTACAAAGGTGGCTTAAAGCTATTTTAGCCCCTTCTCCCTCTTGGCTGTGAGTTCTGTGCTGAGCCTGCTGAGATCTGCCCAGAGTCTCACCTTTAGGGCTTTTCAGGTTAAAACAATGGAATTCCACTGTAAACATATTGGAAGCTAGTTCAGATCCCAGAGCACTGTTTAAATGTGCTTCCAATGTGAAATGTGCTTAATAAGAAAGTCACTGTGTCCTACAATAGCCTTAGCTTCTGGATGGGACACAACTCACATACAGTGCTATGTAACTGTTTTCTGTCTATTTTCTGTCTGTAGGACCTTTATGTGAAGGTGTCTCCTGGTCTGCCACAGGGCGTGCAGTAAGGCAAAACTATTAGTAACGTCAGTGCGAGTACTGACTGAATATAGGTAGTAGGATTTGGTCATTATGGCAGTAATTGTATATCAACAACTGAACCATAAATCAAAGTACCTAACTTTTAAGAGGAGAATAAAGAGGAGCTGGGGAATTATAGACCAGTCAACCTAATTTTGATACCTGGAAAGGGATTGGAACAAATGATTAAGCAATCACTTGGTAAGCTCCTAGTGCATAATACATAATAAGGAATAGCCAACGTGTGTTTGTCAAGAACAAATCATGTCAAGCAAACCTAATTTCCTTTTTTGACAGGGTTACTGGCCTTGTGGAAAGGGAGAAGCTGAAGACATACTATATCTTGATTTTAGTTAGGCTTTTGACACAGTTACACATGACATTCTCATAAGCAAATTAGGGAAATGTGGTCTAGATGAAATTACTATAAGGTGTGTGTATAACTGGTTGACAGACCATACTCAAAGAGTAGCTATCAATGGTTTGCTGTCAAATGGGAAGATGTATCTAGTGGGGGACATGTAGGGGTCTGTCCTGGGTCTGGTACTATTCAAGGTTTTCATTAATGACTTGAATTATAGAGTGGAAAGTATGCTTATAAAATTTGTGGATGACTCTAAGATGGGAGGGGTTGCAAGCACTTTGAAGGACAGGATTAGAATTCAAAACAACCTTAACAAATTGGAGAATTGGTCTGAAATTAACAAGATGAATATCAATAAAGATAAGTGCAAAGTACTACACTTAGGAAGGCAAAATGAAATGCACAACTACAAAATGCAGCATAACTGGTGAGGCAGTAATACTGCTGAAAAGTATCTAGGGGTTAAATAGAATATGAGCCAATAATATAAACAGTGCAAAAAAAAATTCTGGATTGTATTAACAGGAATGCTGTATGTAAGACACAGAAGGTCATTGTCTCGATCTGCTTGGTACTGGTGTGGCCTTAGCTCAGGTACAATGTCTATTTCTGGGAAAGACACTTTGGGAAAGATGTGAACAAATTGTAAAGATTTCAGAGGAGTTTAGGAAACCTGTCCTATGAAGAAAGGTTACAAAAAAAACCTGATCATGTTTAGCCTTGAGAAAAGAAGCCTGACCTGATAAGAAACAAGGTGGGTGAGATAATATCTTTTATTGGACCAATTTCTATGGGTGAGAGAGACAAGCTTTCAAGCTTACACAGAGCTCTTCATCTGGACTGGGTAGTGTCACAGCTAAAATACAAGGTGAACAGATTGTTTAGCCTAAGTCATTAACACATATTTCAAGAGACGAGTCAAAGTGAAGTGGCCCATTAACACCCCTACAGACAGAGGGAGGAAAAGGGTGAGGGGGATGTAAGTAGGTTATGGATTGTTGTAATAAGCCATAAATTCAGTGGGTCTGTGCTGTCCATGATTTTTCATGTCTAGCAGAGTTATGAATTTAAGTTCTCAGGCTGGTCTTTTGAAAGTGTTGTGCAGGTTTCCTTTGAGGATAAGGACTGATAGATTAGACACAGAGTGATCATTTTGTGAAAACTGTTCACCCACAGATGATGTGGTGTTTTTGTCTTTTAACATTTTTCTGTGTAAGTTCATTCATTCATTCGAGAGCGTAGTGATTGTCTAGTTTCAGCCATGTAGTTGCTATTGGGGCATTTAGAGCACTGGATGTGGTACACTACATGTTGTGTAGGACCCATGGATCTTGAAAGATATGTTGGGCGGGGCGGGGGAGGGTTGATCACTGTAGCAGTGGAGACATCTCTTCAAGTTTGTGTCTGTTGTTCTGGCAAGGTCTGGTGCCACTTTGAGTTAGTGTGTCCTAGTTTGTGAGGAGCTTGCTTCTGATGATGAACTAGGGGAGGTTGGGGAGCTGTCTGAAGGCCAGAAGAGGTGGTTCAGGAAAGATTTCTTTCAGGATGGGATCCTCACTGAGTATGGGTTGTAGTTGATTGATGATACCCTGTTTGGGCTCCAATGTGGGGTGGTAGGTGACAACTAGGGGTGTGTAGTCATAGAGAGTTTATTTCAGTACTAAACCAGCCTCTCTTGGGGTATTTTGGTGCCCATTCCATGATATGATCTACTTCTCTGGTCTTCAGATATATTCAGGGCTCTTATAAATAAGATGGTGATCAATTGTTCTCCATGTCTACCGAAGGTAGGACAAGAAAAATGGACTTAATCTGCTGAAAGATAGATTTAGGTTAGATATTCAGAAAAGCTTTCTAGCTATAAGGATAGGTAAGCTCTGGACTAGGCTTCAAAGGGAGGCTGTGGAATCCCCACCACTGGAGGTTTTTAAGAGCAAGTTAGACAAACACCTGTCAGGGATGGCCTAAGCATGCTTGGTCATCCCTTAACACAGGGATCTGGATTAGATGATCTCTCGAGGTCTCTTCCAGCCCTACATTTCTATGATTCTGTGTTTATTTCAAAATTTAATACCTTGCATTTAGAGGTAGATATTTTCTGAGAAACCTGCAAGATATTTCAGAATGTGTTGCCAGATTATATCTATTTCAGATAGTAGCTAAGGACTGAAAGGACCATAAAGGTGGCAGCTATTTTGAGAGAAAAGCTGAGTGAGGTAATTAGACCAACATGTGTGGGTGAGAAAGTCAAGCTTTTACTTACACCCATAAAGATTCCACTGAATGGGTCTCTGTTCTCTACTACAAGCTGTTATGTTAATAGATAACAGTGTAACCCTTCTACCAGTCAGAGTTGGCAGCAACAAGGGCCGGGGTCAGTATCTAGGGGTTCCTTTTCAACAATACAACATGAAACTGACTTGAGCCCCCAACCCAATGACCTGGACAATTACACACCAACCCCTGGGCACCTCTAAGAGGCAATACATCCTCTCTCGCAAGCACAGAGTATGAGTGTAGCAAAGAAACTTTTAATAAAAGGAGGGAAGTAACTTGGCATTAATTTGGGAAAACATCACTTACAGCGTTCATAAACATAAACCATGAGCAAAAGATCCACCCCCAAGTAAGTTGGGCAGTGTCCTTTTCCCTCTGGTTCTTAAGTCCAGCAACCAAAAGTTCCTTTAATGTGCTCATCCCTTCTCTGCACCCCACTCACAGTTGTTTCCCTTGGTCAGGGAAGACTTAGAGTCCAGAGGTCTATCTGCAGAGTTCACCTCCCACCCTGGGTGTGGAAGGCAGGGAAGAGCAAGAAGGTTCCTTACTCACTGCATTGCCCCGGCAGTCGCTTGCCATTCCTCTTCATCGACCGCCCTACCAGTTGATCAGCACTCTACTCCTCTTCATCAGCCACCCTGCTGGCTGGTTGCTGCACTTCTCCAACAGCCTTCACTCTGATCCTCTCTGCCAGCCACCCTGATAGCTGATTACCCCATCTCTCTACCAGCTGATGAGTGATCCACTGGGATGTCTTCAGGTCTCACAGCTCTCAGCAATTTTAGCTATTAATGTGGGGGTGGGGGTGGGCTCACTTCTGGTGCACACAGGGCAGTCTCTTGCACCCAAAGCAGGTCTAATACTTAGATGTAGGTATCAGTGATTTCAGCTCTGCAGCATATAACAAGACTCTCAATTGAATCTAAAGTTAGCTCTTATTATACAGGAAAGAAAAGCATAGTCAACTGCTGCCTCAGGCCCCGGCCCCGGCCCCGGCCCCGGCCCCGGCCCCGGCCCCTCAACTTACTGGGCTTTGAAACTCATGGCCCCTGCCTAGTGAGTGCCATTTCGTTGAGAGTGAGTCTCTCAATCAGAATATGCCACATATAGTTCTGCTGCTCTTGATTCAGACAAGGATAACAACCCTTTTTTATTCCTGCCAACATAACAAGGGGACTGGGGATCCAACACCAACCACAAGTGATCATTTGGGCAAGCAATCCCATCATGCTGAGCACCTACGCAGAGTGGGTGTGCCTGTGCCTATGCAAATCAGATTAGCTCCTGAAGTCCTTTTCCACAGCTCATCATTAGATGTCAGCAGAGAGTTCATTCAGACCCTGTTTACAACAGCATTGGTTTTAGTCTTATGCCTTTTCCCCCAGTTGGCAGAATTGTGTTTGACAAGTCTAGTTTATGTGTTTTATAGGCAGCGCAGGTAGTGACACTTGAGAGCAATAAACTGTCTTGCTCCCTCTGCTGGCACCACACACGGTAGAGGAGAAAGAGGAAGCCACCTGACTTCTACCTCATTCAGTGCACAGACTGGACTAAACCCCAGGGCTGAATCATGGTTGTATAGTGAAAAAGGCTGTTGTCTGTAGGACCCCGGCTTCATTTGTTTCAGAAGTTGGAAGGTGTGTACTGAATGAGGAGGGGATATCAGAAAAATACAGCAGGGTCTCACAGGTAAGGCAATTGATGCTGCCCTGGCAAATTGGATTCTGCCCGGCCTGTGATACAAAGTTCCTATGTGATGCTGAGAAAGTGACTTAAACCAAACTGCTCACAGTAACTGATAGTGTGTTCCCCATTTCATGGCTTCCTATTCTGAGAGCCTAGGTTCTGATTTGCAGAAGTCAATGCGAGAGTACACTTGTAGCTATAAAAATGCTTGTTTATCTGACAAAACAGGCCATAGTATCTCAGTTCCCTATCCGTAAAATGGGCATAATAATGCTACCTTAGCTTAGAGAGGTGTTTGTGAAGCATTCAGATTGTGTAGTGATGACTGCCTTACAAAAGCTTATGAAAAAATTAATAATTCTGTCTTCAGAGCAGGGTGTGGCCAGACATTGTACAGCAAGGAGAAAACAAAATATTAAATAACTGTTCATCAAGTGAGCACCATCCATCCTGTGTACTGGATGAGGCGGAAATGATATGGGTCTTGTGGAAATTAATTAAAGATTGTTTCATAATACATACAAGGGGACTGAATTAAGAATGCACAGACAATTCTTGAGTGCTTGACTTTGCAACCTTAACATTCTTCTAAGATATATTTTTGTACGTAATATATACCTACCCTGTCTATTAGCGTGATAAACGATTTTATAAGAATATTAAGGTTGCAAAGTCAGGCATTCAAAATGTAGAATACCATGCAGACTCTCCATTTAACATGTTCAGTTGACTAGAAACCAAAGAAGATATGTTTATTCAGTCATGAATTGATCATCATTTCTGTTTGATTATATAGGTTAAGCCAGGCAGTTTGAAATAAATTGATATCTAAACCACACTTAAGAACATTCTGCACCTGCAAGCTGTGACCATTCTGTTACATTTTCTGAGTACTCTGGGATGGTAGGGATGAGAGACATTTCATTGTGAAATATTTGAAGCAGAAACAGAGAATCCAGACTCTTTGGTTCTAGCCTGCCTGCTAAGTTTCTCATATACCACAATGTTTTCTCTAGCAGCTAAAGAAAATAAACGGTCAGCATCTAGTGAACCCTGACAAGAATGTGCATAAGTATTTTCAATTTCTTCCTTGTTCCAATTTCTTTGGCTGGAGTGTTTGCATTCTTATTACAGACCTGCTTTTCTGCTACCAGATCTGTCTTTTTTCAAAGCACTGCTCTTGTATAAGTTTACAAGTCATAGTACTTTTCTGACAAGCCAACTAAAGTCAAATGCAGCCTCCTCTTCCTTGTGTGAAGCTTCATGGTGTGGTCACTCAGTGACTGAGAGGGAATGAGACTCAGACAAAGCACAGTGTAGACCTTAGAAGTATTTGAAATGAACCCGACTCATGATGAAGGGAGATCTGGGAGAACAGTTACATTTCAATTCATTGTTTGACCTGAAAAGGGGGAAAACAGGCCTCATAACAAGTAATGACCAGTTTTCTCACAGGTGTAAAAACATTAAGGAACTCATAGAAGATGATGATAGATATTATGAACTGGTTATAATAAAAAGGCACAACGCTTTTGTTTTCTCTTCTTTTTTTTTTAACAGATAAAATTGAATTAAAATACTAGAATAGAAATTCAGAGCATGAGTAATTTTGGGGAACTCTGTTGACAGAATTAGAAGTTTTACCTGTATTTAATAAGAAGAAGAATGTGCAGTAAATTGTGTACTCTGCAGTGGAGTTTAACAGTATATTGGCCTCTGTGACATGGTGATTGATATGGATCTGTACCTACAGGTCTTTGAGATAATCTAAATCCATTACATCAGCATGTTTGCAAAATCAAGACCTGTCTTTTAATGAATGTTTGTGACTTACCCCATTTCAGTGTGCTTTCAATTAGCTTTCAAATGATATGTTCATCCATGTTGTGAAAGATGTGAGGTAAAGTAAGCATAGTTCAGTGCTGTCCATCAGTACAACGGAGCATAAGATTTTAAGAAAATTACTAAATACAGGTATACAAATAATTTTAAAAGCCTAGCAAACTGGAGCCAAATTAGTAATTGGTTATCAAATTATAATTAGTGGTAGTTAACCATTATTATTTGTATTCCAGTAGCAACTGAAATATGATAAGCACTTTCCAAACACAGAGTTAGACTTAGTCTCCACCCCAAAGGGGTCACAGTCTAAAAATGGCAAGATGACTACACAACCTAAAAAGAGCAAAGAAAAAATGAAGTGAGCAGGAAAGGCATTCAGTATGTCCAAAAATTTCAAAAGTGGTCTTAATTTTGGGTGCCCAGCTTGATTGAGACACCCTGGGATTCGTTTTCAAAAAGTGCTGAACACCCACAATTCCAACTCTAGTCTATGGGAGCTGCAGATGTGAGCAGCACCTTTGAAAAGCAGACCCACAGTGTCTCAATCTGGGCACCTGAAATCAAACCACTTTGGGGAGATTTTTTTTCTTTCAGCGCCTGCTCTTCTTCCCCCTTCACCCAATTTTTTTCATTATTTTTTCCACATTCCTTTTTCCTCAGAACTACATGTTTCTTGTTTTCATAGAATTGTATAAATTGCAGCTTTATTAACAAATTAGTATTATGGGACCATGAATTTAGAGATGGAAAAATCCTATTAGCTCATCCCCCTGCCAATACAAAATTCACATTCCAGTACATTTTCTAGTACTTTTTCCTCACAAATTTAAGACCTGTCTCAAACAATGAGAATTGCACTATTTCCCTGGGGAGACTATTCCAGAGTCTGGTATGTCTCACTGTATTTTTGTTCCTGATTTTTAGTCTAAATTTCTTATTTTCTTATTTAATTAATTAATTTATTTAATTTACTTATGCAAATACAATCAGGAAAATCTTTCCTGCATCTTTCCCATCTCTTTTCAAATCTCCTCTTAAAAGAAATATTTGCTCTTATTTATGCTTTCATGTCTGGAGGTTTTGTGGTTCAGGTGTTGAACAGGAACTCAGTAGATCTGGGTTCAATTGCTGGCTTTACTATGTGCTTGCTTAGATGCCTTGGGCAAGTTACTTAATCCCTCTGTGCCTGAGTACTTCCTATGTCTGGCTTGTCTCTTTAGATCATAAAACCTCTGGGGAAGGGTTGTCCTTTAATATGTGTTTGTACGCTGCCTAGCACAATGGGGCTTTCATCTCAGTTGGTGACTTCTAAGCACTGCTGCACACATAACAAATCTAGTTTCTTGTTCCCGCTGTTATTGATCTGAATACTTTTATGAAATCACTATACCATTTCTTTACACCAGTTTGCTGTAATTCACATCCTACGCTACTATCCACTGACTTTCACTGTTCAAATTTAGAAAGTATTTTGGGGTTTGGTTTGCAAGAAAAGTGTTATACCCAATACAGCTGGGTTCTTATAAGCTAAAATACATTCTTTGTTGCTTTCAATTTCAGGACATCAGATACAATCTCGTCTCTCAGAAACAATGAAGGAGGTGAAGAGAATAACAAGATCTGAATGGGTGGGGAATGAAAGAACAAGCAGACTTTGCCTAAAACAGAGAACACGTATTGTTTAAGGGACGATTGTAGAGTGTATTAGAAGAGAAGTTTGACAGAGAAACAAAACCTGGGACACAAAATGCAAAAGGTAAAAAGAAAAGACAGAGGTGAAAATAGGCTGGGAGGGAAATATCTGAGGAAGTGACAGAATAGGAGACAAAGTCAGCAAAAAGGTGAAATGGATGAACAGGTTCCTAGAAATATGGTAGAATGATTGACAAGGTTAGATGGATATTTTCTTCATTAAAGAACAGTTTGTCAAAGAAAGCTTTCCATGACCTCAGCTTCATAATGTCTGTACGCTTCAGCTATGGTGAAGATTTTTGGTTTTGGTTAAAAATTACCTGCAATATGTAGGGCTTGTTGTGGTTGTAGTTATTGCCCCAACTTCTTCCAATCTCAGACTTGACAAAGCAAGACTAGAAAAAAGCAATAGATTTAAAACCAGTGTCAAAGTGTCAAACTGAACAGTTTTGTCAAATATAAGTGAAGTTATAACCAGTTGTATGAGAGGCAATGAAATCTCATATTTGTAAAATCCAGGATAAGACTCAAACTTTTCTGAAGGTCCCTAGGACAATTCTTAAATAGTGGAAGTGTTCTGGTTGCATACTGCCCATGATACTTTGTGGAACAATTTTGTAAACCTATGAGAGCCACTAAATAATCCAGAAGATTTATTGTAATGATACAGAGGGATATGATGTAGAGTAGGACATTGGTGTAACACAAATATGGAATCAAGTGGAATTAATTCCTTTGCCTGCCTTTGGTGGTGGATTTTATTTATTTATTTATTTTGGAAGAGATAATAATGCCACACTATTTACACAAATGCAGGAAAAATCCCATGTGACACTTATAAAATGATTTTGCCATGCTAACTTTTAACTTACTCATATGAGTGAGTTAGATATCCTTAAAAAGTTGTATCCCATGGAGGTCACATAAAGAATATATCAATATCAAATGTGTTTATTTCTGCATATCATAGTGGGGGACCCTGGCGGGGGGGAAAGGATGGCTACATCATCATATTATAAAGAATTAATTCACATACCTATCTACATACAAAATCATTAGATTGAGTACAAAACAAAGGACAAATATAACTGAAGGGGGAAACCCATATTATAAAGTAAGCCTTCCAGTACCATGGCACCTGGGATCTCTCTTTGCAAGTGATCCAATCATTAACTAAGTCTTTGGGAAAGCTGTAGTGTTTACAGACTTACTGTACCATAAGAATGCGAAACAGCCTGATGCATTAGAGTTAGAGCTATTTTGATATAATATATGCACAAGACATGATAGGAGGACCTCAGAAGATTCCATTCCATTCCATTCAAAAAAGAATTCAGAATTCTCTGTCCTTATCCAAATGATCAGTTTCTTGGGATTGCAAAATTGGGCTGAGGATCATATCAGAACAGACTTTCTTGAGAGATTTTGAAGAATTTGTTGATCATTATTATTATTTGAATTACAGAAATACTTGGAGACGCTAGGCTGAGATCAGGGTCCCATTATATTAGTCCCTGGACTGACACATAGTAACAGGCAGTTCCTGCTCCAAAGAGTTTACAGTCTAAATAAATGTGACGGACAAAGAGAGGGGAAAAAATAGAAGTATTATAATCCATGTTTTATAGATGGGGAATTGCGGCACAAAGAGATTAAGTGACCTCTAGAATCCAAGTACAATGCCATAACCACATCTCTTAAGAAGTATGCAAAAAAGAAAAACAATTTAAAGACCTGATCAGACTTTTTTGTCTTTTTTTTTTTGTTTTAGCTCAGTTTTGGTTTGGTACAGGGTGAAGGTTTAAGTCACAGCTCATGTTATCTGAATGCATCCAACTGTCTCAAATCACAGGCATCTAAGTTGCTTGACTTTAATATTTCATAAATTGTGTTGTCAGGTCTTTTTAATCCTAGGTAATGACTACTGGATCTTTAGCTGATGTGTTCGAGCTGTAAATTTCAACATATGCACACTGTGATTATACCAGATGCTTCAAAGTACATTGCTAAACTTGTGACAAGCTAAATGTCTTTTTTCTGTGATCACTGGAATTGAAATGAATGTTGATTTTTTGCACATGACTCTTGATTACCCTTCATTGCATACACTGAAAAAGGAGCCTAGATTAGGAAGCAAAAACTGTTCTCTTTGCTGAAGGTTAGACTCTGCTATCCTTTCTCATACTCATACTGATCAGTCCTTACAGGAGTAGTTGCCTGAGCTTAATGGGACTACTTGTATTGGTACGGTTAGTTAATGGAGCAGTTTGTCCTACTGGATAGAGTGCTAAACTGGTACTCAGGAAACCTGCATTCTATTCCTGGCTCTGCCAGGGTGGCCTTGGGCAAATCATTTCAAAGCTCTGTACCTCAGTGTCCTCATCTGTAAAATGGGAATGATACTGACCTGCTTATAAAGCACTTTGAGATCTACTACTGAAACATAATATATAATTATATTTTTATTCAGTGTAAGAATTGCAGAATCCTGTCCTGTACTTTTATTATTTATTATTTTTGTCCCATTTCTTCTTTTTATGTAAGTAAACTTTTAAAACACTCTGAGTTCTACCTAATTTTTTTATTAGCATAGAATTTAAGTGAAAACAGTTCATATTTAACTTCTGGTGGTCCTAATAAAAGTATTTTTAAAAAACTAGAGTAAATATAACTGGTCACAGAACATGAGATCTTATATCCGTGCTAATTTTTGTCATCCCTTTTTTTGTATGAGAGAGTAAATGTATGTCAGAAACCCATTACATTTTCCCTTTGTTACCACATTTTACAACATATTTCTTTGTCTTTAATGGACTGAAACTCTTCAGACCTAATTTTAGATGGAAAGGACATTTTTGTAGGGATTTGTCATTCATTCAGGTTTAAATTTACTTTAGATTTTCTCCTTCCATTAGAACAAGGAACTATTTTGCACAGTCTGGCTTTTTTGGGTTTGGGGAGTACGTAATGAAAGTGATGACATAATAACCTTAACTATAATACTTCAAATGCAACAGTATAATACATTTGCCTAAGTCTGGGAGAAGGAAACCAAATCAATTTATTATAGCCAGTTGCCTTATACTCACATGCTGTGCCAGTTTCATGTGAATGTCCCATTTACTTTTTCACATGAACTGCCACAGCATGGTTTAAACAGAGATTTCTCTAGCAGTGGTGTTAAGATTCCTCATTAACATCATTTTGGGAGTCATTGGGCTAAATGTATCCCGAGTGTAATTCCACAGAGCTCAGTGGGGTTGCATTAGGGAATATTTGATCCATTATTTCTATTCAGCCTGCTTATTCCTCTTTGTTCTCTTTTACAATTTTGTTATTTTTGAGCATTTCTCACTTAGTTGGGAATTGATCTTACCAAAAAGCTCATGAAACTCTGAAATCATTTTTAACATTTATCAGGTATCCCCCCTCTCCACACACATCCATCCTACCATTCATCTCAAATAGATTTTTATACATAATTGATATTGCTATTTATTATGCACAGCATTCAGTTAAGCTATTTAAATATGATGAGGCCCAGGAAAATAAAGAAATACACTACAGCTTTTTCAAGATGATTTTTGAGATTTTAGTCTTAGGGCTTGTCTACACTTACAGTTTTGCAGCGCTGGCCGTTACAGCTGTGGTCGTACAGCTGTGTACGGCCAGCGCTGCAGTGTGTCCACACTGACAGCGACCAGCGCTGCAGTGTGTCCACACTTGCACCAGTTGCAGCGCTGTTGTGAGTGGTGCATTGTGGGCAGCTATCCCACAGAGCACTCATCCAATTTGCTGCTGGGGGTTCGTGTGGGAAGGGGACGGATAAGGGTGCGGGTCATTCCGTTCCATGTTCAACGACCCGTGGTGCATCGCACATTCCCTTTTTCAGCCGTTGGTGGTACATTGTTGATTCCTGCGCTGCGTGTGATTTCAGGAAGAAGTGAGAGCCCGAGATGCTTTAGGATGTTGCACTGATGATGTTGCCGCACATCCCGTTGCAGTTGATCTATTCCTTATGCTCCAAAGTGACCTGAGAAGCTCAGATG
Source organism: Chelonoidis abingdonii (assembly GCF_003597395.2). Lineage (NCBI taxonomy): Eukaryota > Metazoa > Chordata > Testudines > Testudinidae > Chelonoidis > Chelonoidis abingdonii. The sequence continues at coordinate 179,971,232 of NC_133771.1, forward strand.
ATTGAAATAGAGCTGCTGCACTGCTGAACTAAATTGCTTGTGCAAGAGACGGACGTGTCTGCAGGTGGAACGGCCACTTTGGGGCTGAGTGGAAACAAGTACTGAGTGGTGGACTCACATCGTCCTGCAGTCTGGGATGACGAGCAGTGGCTGCAGGACTTTAGGAGGTGCGAAACCACTTTTCTGGGACTGTGTGCTGAGCTCGCCCAACTGCGGGCGCGCAGGACACGAGATGGACTGCCGGTGTCAGTGGAGAGAAGCGAGTTGCTATTGAGTTGGAAGCTGGCAACTCCGACAGCTACGATCGGTCGCCACCAGTTTGGCAGTGGGAAAAGGTCGACGTTGGAATAGTCGGTTTTGATGCAGTATGCAGGGCATTAGATCGGCTCCTGTTCAGACGAGACGTGACTCTGGGGAATGTGCGGACATTGTGGATGGCTTTGCCCAATGGGTTTCTAACTGTGGGAGGGGCCATAGATGGACGCAATATTGGCCTTATCTGGAACACTCCCTGGCATCGAGTACATTAATCGGAAGGGGGTAGTTTCTCAATGGTTCTCCAGGGCGCTTTGTGGAATCACGGTGGGCGTTTCACTGAACCATTTACAAGGATGGCTGGGAAGGTGCATGATGCCGATCTTTCGGAACAGTGGCCTTGTTCAGGAAGCTGGCAGGCAGGGACTTTTTCCCAGATTCCGAAAGATACAGTTTCACGAGGGGACGTCCGAAATGCCCATTGTGTATCCTTGGACGACCCCGACTTATCATTAATGCCTTGGCTCATGAACCGTAACAGGAGTTGGACAGGAAGCAAGGACCGTTCAACTTACTAGGATGAGCAGTGGCAGAATGACTGTGCGCGTTGTGCTTTTGGCCAGTTTTGAAGGGGAGATGGCGAGTCTTGTAGGGTAACGCTACAGTGTTGGAAGCAAGATCCAAGCGATTATAACCGCGTGCTGTTCCTCCATTAATATTTGTGAAGGAGGGTGAAGACCTTTCGGGGTGACGAATGGGGCCTTCACGAGGTAATTCAGACGCTGGAGGCTGAATTTGGCCCAGCCAGAGAGCAGGGGCTAATAGAAGGCCAGCACAGTGCCTCTCAAGGATAGGTAGCCTTTAAAGAGCACTTTGAGGCTGAAGCCAACATAATGTTGGGTGCCTTCCACTGCAGTTAAGAGCGGATTGTCACGCAGTTACTTGCATCGGTTTCATTTGATTTTGCGGAGTTCCTTATTTTTACTGTGTAGCTAGACTTGTTACAGTTTCATGGTTAATTAATAACAGTGAATAAAAAGACAAGGAAATCCTTTTATTAAAAAATACAATTACTAAAACAGGAAGGGGGGGTACGGTGATTAGCATTACACTCACGGTTTGAATATGTTCTCCTATGAGGGTTCTGCACTGGCCTGCTTTGCTGCACTGTGGGGCACTGCCTGCTCTGCATCGGGGCATGCTGCTGCTGCACTTGGGATTAAAGGCGTGCATGAGTGGTGATGTGGGTGTTGAGTGCATGGGATAACGGTCGTAAGTTATTATCAGGGGTCTGTGAGTGTGAACGTACTTGGTGTTTGGTGGCAGATTTGATGGTGGTAGACGGATGCTGGAGAAGGGTGTTTTTAGAGGAAACATTGGAGACCAAAGTGTGCTTGAGTTTTGGGATGGGACTGAGGCATCCACGTTGAGTGGTCTGCCTTGCATGTCTACCATTGTCTTGAACACATCTTGAACACGGGGCTCGTGGGGGGGGGGGTAGGCTGGGCCTGTCTGGCTTTTTCCAGTACGCGGCCAGCGTTGGGGGTTTAAGGCGACCAGGTGCTTGGGGAAAAAAATACAGAGAAATCACAGATCCCCAGGAGCAGAGCAGCCAGTGGCACTGATCACAGAAAAGCGTAGACAGGGCTGGTAGACCACCAGGGACACTCTCAGCAAAGTGCATTGGGGGGTACGTGGGGGCATGCCAGGGCCTTTTCCGAGTCCCAGGAGACTGACCCCTTTCCAGCTGCCCCGGCCTTTGTCTCTTTTTCCGGGCAGCAGTGAGCACCTGGGTCTGTTTTCCAGCACGTCTGGCGATCCTTGCAGTGCGGGGCCGTCAGTTACACCCTGCCGGCTACAGTGGGTGTCGGCCATTCTCTTGCAGACCGTCGTGCATCACCCTGCCCTCTAGGGTCGCTGCACCTTATCCTGCCATCACCTAGCTATCGAGTGCCACAGGAAGGGGGAAAGCTGAGGCACACACCAATCTTCAGCAGACAACGTTTGAGACAATTTCCTTCGTTCTGGGAGTGATGCCTCCCAGGGGCGGGAATGCAGACCTGGGTGTTTTGCTGGCACTGGGAGCATGAAGGACTCTGCACGGGCGCTCACCCCGCCCTGCTGCGAGCCCCCTGGCGAAGCTTCGGCTGTGGGTTGCCCGCTGAGAAGGGGGACTGTCAGCGCCCAGCAGCGGGAAGCCTGGTGGGGAGGACACCGAACCACTTGGGATGGAGACACAGTGGCCTGGTGCGTGCTCCAGCTCTGGGGGTGGGGGGCTGCAGCGCGTCAGCCCCCTTAGGGTCACATGGTTGTTTGGGGGGAGCCCCGGCCTCCCTCGGGCTGCTGCGAGTGAACCTCAAGAGGCCCCAGCCGCCCCTGCAACGAGTCCAGGCTGGGAAGGGCACCTGGGGGAGACTTGAGTGACCAGCCAGCGCGTCGTGAGGACACCTGGGTAGTATCACGGAGCAGAAAGTTACATCTGGACCCTTGGAGGTCACTTCAGAGCCCAGGAAGCTCGCTCGGACTCCATGGGCCCCGAGTCGGAGCTCCGGCAAAGCCCCACTCTTCCCGGCCGGAGTCCGGCAAGGCCCCACTCTCCACCGCTTCATGCTGGAGCGTGCAAGCCTGCTTCTTTCCCGCTCTCGGTTGGACGTTTGGCAGCCCCGCTTCCCGCGGAGCTCCGGCAAGCCCCGCTCTTCCCGGCTGGAGCGCGGCAAACCCCGCTCTCCCGCGGCGGAGTTCCGGGCAAGCCCCGTCTCCCCGCTACTTCGGCAGGCCGAGCGCGGAAGCCCCCACTCCTCCCCGCATGGGCGTGGCTAGCCCGCTCTCCTCCGCTTGGAGTGATGGCAAGCCACCGCTTCCCGGCCGGACGTTTCCGGCAAGCCCGCTCTCCGGCCGTTGAGCGCGGCAACCCCGCTCTCCCCGCGGAGCTCGGCAAACCGCCGCTCTCCCCGCTTTCCCGCGGAGCGCGGCAACACCCGCTCTCCCCGCTCTCCTGCCGGAGCGCGGCAAAACCCGCATCTTCCGGCCGGAGCTCGACAAGCCCCGCTCTCCAGCTCTCCGGCTGGTGTTGAGGTGGCAAGCCTGCTCTCCCGCTCTTCCTCGGCTGGAGCGTGGCAAGCCCCGCTTCTCCCGCCGGAGGTCCGGCAAGCCCGCTCTCCCGCGGAGCTCCGGCAACAGCCCGCTCTCCCCCTCTCCCGTAGGCAGGGAGGGAGCGCGGCAAAGCCCGCTCCTCTTCCGCCGCTGGAGCGTAGCAAGCCCCGCTCTCCAGCCGGAGCTCGGCAAGCCCGCTCTCCGGGCCAGAGCGCGGCAAACCCCGCTTCTCCGGACGTGAGCTCCGGCAAGGCCGCTTCTCCTCCTGCTCCAGGCTTGAGCCCAGGGCGGATGGAGTGCTAAGCCTGACCAGAGAGGCTGAAAGGTGATGCTGAGATAAGCTCCTTAATACCTGGAGGCCAATAAAAACGCTGGTGAGTGTCAACTGTTATGACAGCGCTGCATCACAGTGCTAGGTCTCGCATACACGGGAAGCAGGGACCAGGTTGTACAGGCCAGCGCTGCAAACAGGGAGTTGCAGCGCTGGCTGAGCTTTTAAGTGTAGACACCTGCTAAGTTGCAGCGCTGTAACCCCCTCACCAGCGCTGCAACTTGCAAGTGTAGACAAGGCCTTAAATTGTATTTAGTGTAGATCACTTTGTTCTGTTGTTTTAGTTTCTGCAAATATGGGAATATCTTGAACTACTGATCAGTCGAACCCCCATGACTAATAAATTCTCTTAGAGAAAATTCTTGTCTATCTAGTGTTCTGTATTTGTCCTGAATGTTTATTTTCAATCTTTCTTTATTTCCATTAGAAAAAGCAAAAGCATGGATGCAGTTGTTAAATCAGCCAACACACAAAATTGTTCACAGGTTAGATTTGTTGTTAGATTCCATTGTGTGCCTAATATGTCAAGTATTTATATGATTGGTCTTTAAAATGAGAATGAACGGTATCATTTGATCAGGCAATGGAACAAAATGAAAGTATTCCCATGACAAAAATGGTAATGAGTTGGATAAATGGAACATATCTCTCCTTTTTCAGAGCAATGATATCTCTTACCCCTTGTCACATATGGTGTATACTAATGTGCTTTTTCACAGACAAAGTGAGGCCTAGTTCTGTTAATCTTTCTTGGAAATCGTTAACTCAGTTTATGATCCTTTTCATTTGAGTTTATGTTTAGAAGTATTCATCTCTGTGAGATCTTCTAATGAGACCTGTTTTTCACCAGATCCACACGTACTGATGTGATCAACAGAGGAGACTGACTTGAGGGGGCAATCCTAGGTTCCCTCAGTGTGTTTTTATTTTCCTATCAAAGATCTTTTTGTTCTTCGAACTCTTAAAATAATTAAGTCCTAATGTGAGAAGCTCTTGAGTTTGCATTCCTCAGGGAACAGCCTGCAGGCTCCAGTGGAATTAAAGCACTGGTTGTTAGCTGCTGCTTGAAGAAGTAGCAGTTGGAAGGCTGGTGGTAACAACTGGAGATGTGCTGGTATCAAAAGCTGTGCTGCTAGAATAAATTTAGCTTTATCTTCACATACAGACTTACACATTCAGTAATGTACTGGGAGAGAAGTGTGATTGATCGTGCACCCATGTGTTCTGTTTCTCATTCAGACACACAGACAGCATGACTGTATTTTTGTGTGTGTGTCCCTTCTGCTTCATTTTAATATGTGTGAGACTTCAAACTTTTTTAAATTATTATAAGGGGCAGTAACAATACTGCATCTAAATAAGATGCATGCGAAAAGTTCTCATTGGAAGTTACCCAGTGGCAAAGCTACTGTGCGAACTGTACAAACAGCATAGGACTGGTTTATGTTGTTTGCAGAGATATATATGTAATGAGAATGATAAGGAAAAATATAATTTAATTTAGATAATTGTGTCTCTCAGAATCCTAAAGAACTCTTTAAGAGTTAGGAGTTAAGTGCTGGTAAATGTAGTCACTGTTTGGGCAAACATTCACAGCCAAGCTTTAGTCAGTAACAGGCTTGAATATTATATAACAAAGTGAACGCTGGCTAGAAACCAGGAAACTATCCCCATACTCTTTTCAAATAGTCACTGGAACTTTTTTCTATGGCAGACTAGAGCCCACATAAAGGTCGCATCTCAACACTGTCAACATTTATAACAATGCAACTTTAGATGTGGCCTTCAGCAATGCTCCCAGCCATGCTCCCTGCCTCCCAGTCAGTTTGGAACAACTGGAGCTGCTCTTCACTAGCCAGGGATTCCCTCTGCACAGGCCAAATCCTCAACTGAGCCAGTTTCCAGTTGCAAAAAGAGAGCATTCTCTGTGCTGCCTAGGGCACAGATTCTGAGATTGTGCTTAGTATGTGTGTGAAGTATTTGTGAATGCAAAGATCCTTGCACACCCATTCAAGAGCCAATCATAATCTAGTCTGCAACTAAGTGGAAAGACCTCAGCAGCTGTTACTTTGTAACTTGATTTAGAAAGAACATCATATGCAGAACCATGGTCAAAACAGTACCTCTGCCTCCATAGTCAGCTGAGGGGCATGATTCTCAGATCCAGTCCTGGAAAGTATTTTAGCATTTTCAGTAAGAATCACTAACAGTGGTGAATAACTTCCTGGATATCAGGTGTATCAGGAAATGCGTATTCTTCCTGAACCTAATAACTTCTTAGTGGGGAGCTTCCCTACCATGGTGCTGCTGCTCTCAGCTGTGGTTTTTGTCTGTACAAGACAAGCAAACCTGCATAATGTAGAAAATCAAGAGTTGAGCGATGTAGTCACTGTGTGGGCAAACATTCACAGCCAAGCTTTAGTCAGTAACAGGCTTGAATATTATATAACAAAGTGAACGTTGAGCATGCCCGATGGTAGAAGAGATATCAAGAGGGGGAAAATAAAGACACCTTGGAACAACCCACCCCAAAGTATTAAAACATTTAACTAAGTGATGTCATTTATTTATTACTGTTTGTGTTATACCTATTGTGCTAGGCACTGTACATACACATAGTAAGAGACAGTCCCTGCCCCAAAGCTCTTGCAGTCTAAATAACCAAGACAAATAAAGGAAATAGTAGTACCCCCACTTTACAGAGCAGGGACAGAGTGATGAAATGATTTGACTAAAGTCAAACAGTAAAATTTCTAGCACAGTCATGATTAGAGCTCAGATTTCCTCCCAAAACCATCCTTCATATATCACTATCTAAAATAAATCTGCAAATTGTTAATTGCAAGAAAGTTCCTTTTCACTATGGGATCAAGTGTTGCAGGCACATGCTTGTCCTGTTGCCCCCATGCGTAATGTAGAGAATCAAGAGTTGAGCAATCAACAGAGAATAGTAATTTTTTTTAATGAGAGGAGTAGTCAAATAAATGGCATGTTACCAAAACATGCAGTTGCTTTGAAGATATTGTCAACAATAAACCATGAAGTTACTCCAAGGTCTTACTTGCTACAGGGTTTTTTTGGGGAAGGGGACACTTCTTTGTTTATTTGGTTTTTGGTTTTAATGCATAGAGAGTTATAGAAACCAATCCTCTCAACTAGCCCTAAAGATACAGAGCCTTTCAAATCCCAGAAGGATTCATGCTTCTGGCAGTTGCCTTTTAAGCTTTCTGAAAGCTTGTTCTCAGAGTCTTAAGTGCAAATGCATCAAGTGCCATGCATCTAGGTAGGAAAATCACATTGCTTGACAAGTGTGCCTAACTCAGTATCAGAGATGCAGAGAACCAGGAGAACTGAACCGGTTATTCAAATATTATCATGAGTGAGAGGAAGAAGGCCATTTGCTCCAAAGCCTCCAATTGACTAGCTTCCCTGCAATCCAGATTTGACGTCTGTTTTCTTATGGTATGAAACAAAGCAAAGTGACTTCACTATGGAATCTTGTAGCACATTTAAGTGCTCTAACTGTAACAATGCCTTGATCTGAAATTCATAACTTCAGGAGCAGCACATGACAACCATTGGATCATGTCTGCTGCAGAGTTCAAGGCATAGAGAGCCTGTTAGACTAATATGTACAGGTAAATTTAAAAAAACCACAAAAGCCTAGGGCATAAAGCAACAATGAACATTTTTTTGGCTTTCCCTGGTGTGAAGTTTTTCAAGCCAGGGAAGTCAGGATAGCTTTTTCATGAAATATGACAGATGTTTGAACTTGATTGGCTTTAGTCCTTTAGTAGCCATGGTAATGCTTTTTTCTGTAGCTTGCACAAAATCACATCAGTTGAGCAGCAAATCATACCAAGAGGATCCAGAACCACTCACAGCAATTGTAACATGAGTCAGAGTCACACTCTGTTATTGGTGATTCAGACAGTACAGGCAGTCCTCAGACTTGTGACACAATTGGTTCCTGAAAATTGCATCGTAAATCAAAACGTCATAACTCGCAACCGCAATACATTCCATTGCCGGACTGAGTGTTGTAACGTTGAAACCAATTATTGTAAGTCAAATCAGGGTGCCAATTCACCGCAAGTGCCATTTGTTGTAAGTCGAAAGTTGTAAAGTTGAGAACTGCCTATATCTTAAAATTCCAGTTACTACAAAACTGAGAAGATGGGGTGGAAGAGAAGACAAGATCAAGGGCCTAATTTGCCTAGGTATTGTTTATCCATCACTCCAAATGAAGTCAGTTGAAGTCTAGATATTGGTACCTATTGAACACCTCTGGTAATCAGGCCCTGACAGTGTGTATGTTAACAAACAGAGTCCCTGACCAGGCAAAGTATTGAGCCAGTGGGAGTAGTCAAGGGAATTGGAGGCACTCAGCATCCCACAAAATCAGCCCATTGGAAAATGCTTTCACGAGGAAAAGCATTTGAATCTTTGGATTTAGTACCATCTATGTCAACATATCAGACCTATTGGGTATTTGGACCTGTATTTGTTTGTTTATTTTGAGGAGAGATATTTGATTTTCACAGTGTTACCTGTAATAAAACATTCTTTAACCTATTCCCAAACTAACTTTAAAACACATTCGGCAGACAAGGTGACCCACAGACTACATAGCAGAAGCTGGAGTGAGTCATCACTTTTGTTCTAAGCCAAAGTTCTCTATTTCTGTGGCCAGTAGCAGATTAGATGCGTGTTCCATGGGGACACAATGCTGATTTGATTGTTGTTGTTCTTTCCCACCTGTTGTTTTCTAACAAGTGTGTTGTTTTTCTTTGGTGGGGAACTGAAAGTCTTGGCCACTGAATACTTCCCCAATTACCAAAGTTGAGGGCAACACAGACAGTATACCGATTGCTCAAGCAAAATGCCTCTGAAAGCTATTTATCTACATGGGACAGACACTTAAGAGGATATTAGAACACATGATGTTTTGTTTAGTATCAGTTTGTAAAGAAATGTAACATAGTGTAACATTGAAGCAACATTACAAAATAGGTAGAGCTGGTTTAGTTTATAAAACAACAGATTGGTATTTTCAGCCTGCCTCAATGCTGTCTGCCTTGTATCTGATCCACAAGAGGAGCCAAATGATGCAACATGCTAGCTTGAACTGATACCTTCTAGTATTGTCCAGGGAGTTCAGAATATTTCCACACCATTTCAGATTCAGATGGGCACATCTGTGATGCTATAAAACAGCGATGTCCTCTTATGTTGCTTGTATTTGTCCATAAAGTCAACTGGTACATGAAGAAAATTATTTAAACCTCATTATTTAAACAGCCAACACTTTTCATACCTTAATCAGGCCATCTGGTATTGAATGATTGTTTATATGAAGGCGTCTACCCCAGGAAAGAGGACAGTACTAATGATAACAATGGAGTGCAACAATTGCAGTGAAATCTAAACAAAATAAATGATAAGTGAGAGGTAGTAAATGTATATAAATAATGTTACAGGGTAGAGTAGCATAAAATAATAATTTATTACCTATAAGCATGTGATCACTTTGGTTCAATTATTCCACATTCCTTTGTAAAACAAAATATGGTATGATGTAGAAAAGGCCCATTCAAATCTTGAGTCTTTAAAACAATTATTGCAGAATGCTGTGACATATAGTGTTATCCAGTAACCACGAAACCCAATGAAAGAATGTACAAAGAACTCTCATGCATTTTCTACAATTTGAATTTGAATGGCTGTCTATGAGTTCTACATCTGGTTTTCCTTTTGCAGTAATCCATTAAAGCCTCAACTGATGTTATCCTGTGGGGCTCCCATGCAGCTGCGGATGCCCACACATGGAATTCCAATTGAAGGATGCTGTCAAAATACCACATGACTGACATGCATTGACGTGATTAAAATTACCTATAGCTGAACCTCATCTCAGCCTACTGTACTTTTGTTTCTAACTTTAGACAGGACAGATATTTCTGCAGAAAGTACCACATAACTTTCATCAGATATGAAAGCCTTGCTAATGGTAAAATACTTTATATTGCCTGTAACAACTGGAGTAAGGAATTTCTTAATCAGTGTTAGTAGAATAGGAAATTGGTAAGAAATTTAAAAAAAAACCTTTATAGGTTCATTTAATTGACAGACAGTGAAAAAGTGATATATTTGTTCATTCTATATTGAATAGGGGATTTCAGAGATATGGATCATGCTCCATTGTTTCACTACATCTCCAATGTCACAAACAGAGCTTGGCAAAACATACATCCAAACCTATATCAAGTCATAGGAAACTTGCCTGTTTTGGGGTTTCATTACAAACTTAAATCTCAGCCTAGGTTCATCTCAAACGCCCCCATTCAAGAAAACACTGAAGAATATTTTAAAATCTATTCCTGTACAGGAAAGCACTTAAGCATGTGCTTAACTGTACGATGTCTACTGGACATAGCACGTAGGAAGAGAATACTCTCTATTTTTACGAAGTTCTTAGTGAACACAACAAAACAATTGTAAAATATTAAATTGAGAACTGCCCCAAGAGTAAATTTTTCATGAAGCAAATGGTAGATTGAAATATTTTGGAGTTCCTGAGTCTCTTGAGTCTCTGATGCCCCTCTTAATATTTGCCCAGGATATAAGGCTTTCTTTGGTTTTTAGGAGAATTTGTAGCTTCTATTTTATAATGTTTTTCAGCTAACATGCTTAATTCTTGCTGGGATTATAACTGCTATTCTCATACCTTAGTGCTGATGATAAATATGCTGATTCATCGATAGTGTTCTACCCAGTCCTGCTTTTGCTTCTTTCCATGACTAGTTGTATCAAGCAGTATTTGCAATCTTGTGGATTTCAGCTCCCTCACATAAAGTTCCTGGAAAGAAATTTCTGAGAAAGCTTTTAGTGCTGATCAGTCAACAGACGTTGGATAGCAATGGATGGAGAGAGAAGCGCTGCTTAGAACCTCTGGGAAAACCTACATGCAGGAATTCATGGAAGGAAAACATTAGCAAATGCCATGTCATTGTCTGTCTTCACCCTTGAGACTCAGTGTGCTGTATTCCCAGTTCTTTTCTAACGGAAAAGACAGTGAGGTGCTGAAAGATTGAGTCTCGTCTTCTAGCAGCAGGTAAAAAAACAAGAAAATATTTTAATATGTGCACTGCTTTTAGCTACATGGAAGGAACTTAGTGGACGTTCACTGATGACTGTCCCTAATGACAAGGAATAACAGATACTGAATGGAGGGGAATCATGCCCACATTTCCTTCATGCTGCCCTAGACAATTCCATGTTCCATATTATGAATAATCATTTCTATAAGGCCAATACAGGGATAAGTGTTGTACTGATGCATGTAAAAGCAGGGACTAGAGAGTTCACTGCCCATCTTGGAGCAGTCTGATTTTCAGAATGCGGGTGCTCAGCACTGTCTGAAAAACAGAGCTTTCTGAGCCATGTCAAATTCAGCACCTAAAATCACTAGTCATTTTGGAAAGTTTAGTCCAGGGTTCCTCAGAGTTTACTATTAAAGCTATTAACACAGACAGCATAGAGTAGAGGTGAAAAATGGTCCTGTAGGGAGCAACAAGCTAGTGACTCAAGAGTGTCTTGTCAGTGTAGTTCCACAATGTTGTGTGACAAACCCAGATCAGTGGGGTACAAGAGTCTGGTCCTGTTGGTATCCAGGGAGTGGATATCAACCCACTGCTAAAGGACCTCCCCCAGCCTAATGGGAGGATCCACAGGTCCGTGATACCAAATAATTCCAGAGGACAACTAATGAAATAATAGGAACGGGAGTGAGGTCACAGGGCTAAACAAAGGGAACCTGACGGTACAGGAGACTGGTAGAGGGCAAATATACTGGTCACTGGATGAGTAGTTTTCTGTTCCCTGAGTGACCAGAGCAGGAGCTGCACTAGAATAATCAGGAACCTGCTAGAACCAATTAAGACAAGCAGGCTAATTAAGACACCTGGAGCCAATTAAGAAACTGCTAGAATCAATTAGGACAGGCTAGCTAATCAGGGCACCTGAGTTTAAAAAGGACCTCATTTCTATTTGTGGTGTGCATGTGAGGAGCTGGGAGCAAGAGGAACTGAGAGTGAGCAGACATATTGCTGGAAGACTGAGAATTACAAGTGTTATCAGGCACCAGGAGAAAGGTCCTGTGGTGAGGATAAAGAAGGTATTGGGAGGAGGCCATGGGGAAGTAGCCCAGGGAGTTGTAGCTGTCGCACAACTGTACCAGGACGCACTCTAGACAGCTGTAGTCCACAGGGCCCTGGGCTGGAACCCAGAGTAGAGGCGGGCCCAAGTTCCCCCCAAACCTCCCAACTCCTGATCAGACACAGGAGGAATTGACCTGGACTGTGGCTTCTACCAGAAGGGAAAGTCTCTGGGCTGTTTCTCGACCCACATGTTGAATCTGTGAGGTGAGCAAATCTGCCAATAAGCGCAGAACCCACCAAGGTAGAGGAGGAATTTTGTCACAGTTGATATAAGGGTTTTGTGCCGGGGGGCTGGGTGGTTGTTTTTAACAGTTTCCTTTTCTCTTGTTGTCTCTGATAATGTTTCTTTTATGGTTTTAGTGATTACAGGCCTCGCAGAAGAAGTGTGTTTTGAGGAGGATATGGTGGAGGCATGATAAACTGGGTCAGGTAGAAAAGGCCAGGCAAAAGGAGCTGCATAGGTGAAGATGTGCAGTCCCAAGTAGGGAAAGTTGTTATTTGACAGTGGGGAATCAAAGGGTGAAAGTGAAAAAAGACAATGTCAGCACAGTAGGCAAGAGCAAGGTTGAGCTGGGCCATAAATGCAAGCACCCAGCACTTGTATTTGATGAGAGGAAGCACCAGTAGGGGGATTTGGGAAGGGGCTGGGCATGGCATGAATGGTGAGCAAGGTAAATGATCATTTCATATCAATTTAGGTGACAACCAAATATCATCCAACATGTCCAGTGAAAACACTGTGAAATGTCACATCAGAGGTATGACAATACTGGACATAAGCTAGTTTTCTCCTAGACAGTTTGTCATTCAGCTCTCATGAAGTAGTGGGCAACTTGCCTAATGTAGCATTTGTTTCTCTCTGTTGAGCCACGTTGTTCTAGCTGATGAAGCAACCTACTGTAAATAACAGTACTGAGCCAAGATTTCAATAGCTGCACTCTTTTTGTTACATTGTTTTGTGGCGTCTTCTTGAAAATGTAAAGTGATCTAGCCTATGTCCAGCTGGAAAGCCACTTTTCTCAGCTACAATGAAGCAGTTTGGTTATTGCATGGAGGCAGGGATGAGTGTTTGTGAATTTCATGGGCTGGTGACCAGGCCTTTTGCCAGGACCTGAATAGCTGGTGAAATGAAGAGCATCATCTGTAGAAAAAAATGGCAATTGATTTGCATTGCTCACTGGCATTTTATTTTATTTTTGAAGGACAGCGACCCCCATTACTGTACTTGGGTGACTACTCCAGCATTTAGATTGATGCATATGATCCGTGCGGAAACACTGAAATGTAGTTTAAGTTAAAATTGGGGTTTAGTTTTGACTTACTCTAATGGCAGATTCCAGAAGGAGAGTCAGCTGCAGTGCATTTCTAATAGCTCAAATGCTTACTTTCAAGGTCTGGAGAAGAGCCAAAACATTTTAAACAAAGCAGTGTTTAAAAAAATGCAAGAATGCTTGATTTTAAATACAGGCTCGCTAAGAGCTCCATCCGGCAAGGTGCAGAGGCCTCTGAGTCAGATCCAACATAGCACTTAAGCACATATTTAATTTCAAGCATATGAGCAGGCCCATTGACATCAATAGCACTACTCAGATGCTTAAAGTTAAGCATGTGCTTAAGCATGATGAAGCCATAAACCATTTATGGTATAGTATACAAGCCAACCCTACCTGGTGACTATATATTATTAGTATATCAACGGTTATTTTTCCTATTCCCACTTTTCATACTAGATATACCAAAACATTTCCCCCTAGTGCAGATGCACGTTCACAAAATATCAACAAACAAGCCTCACTCATTTGAAATGGAACACATTTATATGCAACTAGTTAAAAAAAACAAAACAAACAGAAAAGCACTGGTTAAATTAAAAAAAATGTACTGTTAATCCAGCAGATTAGAACTGTAAACATTTAAAAGCAATTTTTCATGAGTGAACTGAGATAAAGAATTCCCAGTGGGTTCCATCAGGATGGCTTGTTTCCCTTGCAGCTGTTTTTAATTTAAAAACTCCTTGTTGCCTCTAAATTCTTTTTTAAAATAACTCATTTCTTGAAATGTATTTTTCATAGGTGCAATAGCCTGTGGTTAAATAAATAGAGAGCACTAGCTTCCACTCTCAATCCATCACACCTTTCATGCTAACTAACTTTGTTTCTTGGGTGTAGAAAATACAAATATATATTACACTGTAGGGTTGTTGTTGTGTTTTGTTTTTTTTAACAACCTAAGCCTGACTTTTCCTGGCACTGAATGATTGATGGCAACTGAAATACCAATAAAAAATAAATCAGTAGTTTGTGGGGAATTGTTGGTTCAATCCAAAGGCAGGCTAGGAAACTCGTTGCTTTACATTAACCTGTATTAGTAATAATTGAAAATCAGGGTTTGCTTTCAGCAGAAAAAGGAGGAAAAAATTTATATGTAGAAGTTCTCTTTCTTTTGTGACTGCTTGTTTAGTTCCATCAGCTTCTGCACTCCTGTGGTGTAACATTATATTCCAGGAAAGTGGCTGATTTCACTTTTTCCACTTGTTCCAATATTCACATATTTCTGTTATTTATTTTCATTGGGTGGGGGAAGAAGGGAAGATGTAGCAGCAAACAATTACTCGCAGCTAAAATTATACAGGCAGGCATCTGAAAACCAAACAAGAAGTATTCAGGCCTGACTGTCCAGCATAGCAGATCCTGGTTTACAAGCTGGAACCTGGCTGAGGTACTGTGTACAAGAGGAAAAGAAAAGTCCCTTGCATCCCTCTCTGAATACAGAGAGGAAAGCATTTAGTTTGGCACATGACCTGCAAATTCCTCAGATACAGCAAATATTAACACTGACCCTGTCACTCAAGCTGTTTCTCCTCTCAAAATGGCAGGGCCTCGGTCTGCTCATAAAGACAGACTGCCATGGGGAGAAACAAAGAGGGAGTGACCTTGGCTTCTATTTTACGTTCAGATTTCAGAGCACCAACCTTATATTGGTTTCTGGAAGGAGATGGTAAATATTAGCTGCTGTTCTCCAGCATACCTCTGATTTCACTTAATGCTGGGAGATTAAAAAGTCCCTGGATGTTGTAAGCAGTATTGCCAATCCCAAAGATACAAAAAACAGGAGTTAAATCTCTGAGATCCAAATGAGACTGGCTAAACATGAGATTCCTCCTCCCTCCAATAATAAATTTGGGGTTCTTTTAATTTGGTTGTCCCTTTTTTATTTTTGTTGAGTCTTTATAGTGCACTCAGGTCACATTTTCACATGTCTCTCTGAAACCATGAGGGCTAGAAAAGTACTTTTTACATTTTTTTAAATTAAAGTTGAGATTGTGACATGGTCATTTGTCTCCAGGAGATTGGCTGGAGCTTTACATAAAGCATCAAAGTGATGTGATGAAAATTGTGAGAGTTGGGATCCACGTGCATGGTAGATGGACCTCTTCCCAGATGACTGGAAATATTGTATGTATGGATTTTAAAATCCTGCAGCTCAGCTAGAATGGGGCAAGGAAGTAAGCTCTGAGTTCAGTACATGGGAAACTTACATATTATCTAGAGTACTTTGATCTATCACTTCCTAAAGTCCAACAGAGAACTAAATTTCTAATGATATGGACATTTTAAAAAATTAGTATCTAGCAAACCTATCTATGTATATGAGTAATATCTTTTTTTTTTTTAATCAGGAATGCTGTAGTACCTTATCCAATGGCCACTCAATTCAATAGAAAGATCCCCCCCTGACTTCAGTGGAACATGGGCTCTGTCTACACACAAAAATTGTATCACTAAAAGCTGTACATTCCTTCATAGGAATAAGCCATTCTAGTTAAAACTATCTTTATAATGACTCCATACTAAGGGTTGTCCCAGTATAACTATCTCATTATAAAATCATCTACATAATTGAAGTAATTAAACTGGTAAAGCTGTCAGCAGCCCAGACCTTTGTCAGTAATAAGAAGGGAACTCAACATTACTAATAAGGATTTTTGATTGGACTTTTATTGGATCCATTTTTTATTTTGGATCTCTCATAAAACACTGTAGTTAATTTTGAAAATATTCTGACAAAGCCCTTCCCTATGACATGTTATAAACATGAAGTCAGTGGACGCATCTTGCGTTTGTCATACCTGGAAATCAGGTCATTTTTATTTAATATTAAGGGCCTAAATATGAATCTAGCTGCCTGACTTCAACAACCAGGTTTGACAGATTTGTCCATGATGAACACTAAACAACAGTGCTCTTGAAGGCAGTGTTAATATATAGAAGTGCTGAGTTCTAACATACCAGTTTCACTGAGGTAGAACTATACCAATATAATCACTATCTCAGGTTTCTTACCAATTAGGAGTACTGAGTAAAATTGGTGGGAGTTCCTCGGGAGAGTAAGATAAATGCAAATATGAAACATGAAAAGTGACTAAAAACGATTACTGACCCAAGACAATGAGTAACACATGCTCCACAGAGGCCCCAACACACTCTTCTGGTTTCACCAACAGAGGAAAAGCCAAATAGAATAGATCTGGTGTGGATGGGGTTGGAGTGGAAGGATTAGCATTTTCTCAACATGACCCAGCGCACCCCCAATATAATAGGAGCCCTTAGGCCCCCAGTCTGCAGTATTTGGCCTCTACTGTTGAGAGGGTGGAAAAGGTGATGCCAGGTTTTTGGCCACTTTCTGAGGCATCCTCTTCCTTCTAACCTGTATGGATATATGACCGTAAGAAAAAACCAAACTTCCCTGACTGCGCTGCGAGGGACCAAACCTCATGTTTAGGAAGATGGAGGCCAAAAGAATGACTGGGAAGAAACTCAGAGCTTTGCCAGGGCTCTTGATGTTTTTTTTCCATTTAGGGCACAATCTGGGCCTCAGAGTCAAACTGTGCTTAACATCTGTATTTTTCCTTCCTATGCAACATGTGTGGGAGCACTAGTGGGCTAGTTAGAAGCCTCCCCAGATCACAGCAGTAGGGATAAATAACCACAGAATGCATCCTTTTTATAGCCTTGAGTCTGAGTTATTTTCTGAGCTGAGGTACTTTCTAAAAACAGTGAGTCCCATGGAAAATCTTACTCTTCTGCTCTTTATCAAATAGTTACACCAATAGTTCCTAGTAATTATACATTAATCTTATCTAGATTTTAAAGTGGGCAGCCTTATAGGCAGATTTGAGTTGTTTGGCTTCTGTGGTGCTAAAAAGCTTTCATGATGAATCCACAGTGACCATGTCCTATATTTGTAGAGAAGATGCAAGAATTGCTCATGGGGCACTGTTTTCTTCAATCCTCCTCTCCATAGTGTGATGCCAGAAAGTTTCTGAGGCTCAACCCTTTCCTCTCATCCCCCTCACTTCATGATATTCAGACCACTCTCACCTCTTCCATCTTCTTCCTACTAAAAAGAAAAACATACTTTGTTGCTGCTGCTCCAAAACCCTTCTTTTGCCACTCAGGGGACGTCACACTTAAGGACATTCCAAAGACCAGCTCTGTGGAAACATCCATCATCATAGCTCTATGGTTAAGAATGCAACCACCGTTCTGATGTAAAGACAGATTTTCAAAACTGCTTAGCAGTAGCCATTGAGGTCAGTTTTGTCCAGCTGCTGGGGATTGCTGACCTCTTTTGAAAATCAGGCCGCATATTAGGTGCTTAACTTTTGGTGCTGTTACGTGGTAAGTACTTTGGAAAATCTGGCCCATTGGCCCTGTTCATGCAAATACTAACCCGGTCTCTAGCTTTGTCACCACAAATGATTGATAGGGTTAAGGAGAAAACAAACATACTGCTTGGAGATCTTATTGTACCTGTTACATAAGGAAAACAGTGACAAGGTTTTACAACTTCTAGTTTCACTCTTCCATGTAAATCAATGCACCTCCCACAAGTTATGCAACCAACTACTGGTAACAGTGCTGCATAATGTCTGCAGACTAAAGTAACGTCATTTAATTAACTAATAATGGATTCTTCTGTTTTGTACAGTAATGCTGGACTTGTAAAAGGTAACACACAATACTCCAGTGGTAGGCAACCTATGCTGAAGGTGGCACACAAACTGATTTTCAATGGCACTCACACTGCTTGGGTCCTGGCCACCGGTCCGGGAGACTCTGCATTTTAATTTAATTTTAAATGAAGCTTCTTAAACATTTTAAAAGCCTTATTTACCTTACATACAACAATATTTTAGTTATATATTATAGACATATAGAAAGAGACCTTCTAAAAACGTTAAAATGTATTACTCACAGGCAAAACCTTAAATCAGAGTGAATAAATGAAGACTCATCATTCACGTAGCACAAAAGGGCCAGATTACAGCAATAAATCATAGAATCATAGGATTGGAAGGGACCTCAAGAGGTCATCTAATCCAGTCCCCTGCTTTCACAGCAGGACTAAGTATTACCTAGACCATCTGTGACAGATGTTTGTCCAACCTGCTCTTAAAAATCTCCAGTGATGGAGATTCCACAACCTCCCTAGGCAATTTATTCCAGTGCTTAACCACCCCAACAGGAAGTTTTTCCTAATGTTCAGCCTAACCCTCCCTTGCTGCAATTTAAACCCATTGATTCTTGTCCTATCCTCAGAGGTTAAGAACAACAATTTTTCTCCCTCCTCCATGTAACAACCTTTTATGTATTTGGAAACTGTTATCACCATGTCCCCTCTCAGTCTTCTCTTTTCCAGACTAAACAAACCCAATTTTTCAATCTTCCCTCACAGGTCATTTTTCTAGACCTTTAATCAATTTTGTTGCTCTTCTCTGGGCTTTCCCCAATTTGTCCACATCTTTCATTAACTGTGGCACCCAGAACTGGATACAATGCTCCAGTTGAGGCCTTATCAGTGCAGAGTGGAGAGGAAGAATTACTTCTCGTGTCCTGCTTACAACACTCCTGTTAATACATGTCAGAATGATGTTCGCTTTTTTTTTTTTTTTGCAACGGTGTCACGCTGACTGATATTTAACTTGTGATCCACTATGACCCCCAGATCCCTTTCTGCAGTATTCCTTCTTAGGCAGTCACTTCCCATTTTGTAAGTGTGCAACTGATTGTTCCTTCCTAAGTGGAGTATTTTGCATTTGTCCTTATTGAATTTCATCCTATTTCCTTCAGACCATTTCTCCAGTTTGTCGGGATCATTTTGAATTATAATCCTACCCTCCAAAGCATTTGCAACCCTCCCCCCTCCATGGTATCATCCACAAACTTTAGAAATGTACTTTGTAAGCCATTATCTAAATCATTGATGAAGATATTGAACAAAATTGGAGCCTTGTTGAGGTCAACTCTCCATTGGCATAAAACAAATAGTTGTGGCTCCTGTGCCAGCTGCCTCTACCTCCACCACACTGTAGGACATGCTAGAGGAGAAAGAAGGTATGATGGGTGGACCAGAGCTACGCCGATCCTCCATTGACATGACTTCGGGTAAATCAATACTACAGGCTTTCTGCATGTTAAAGCATGTGGAGATGCCCACCCATCCCCATTGTCCACAGTCAAAGGATCAACTGAGTTTATCTTAGAGCAAATAGATCCCGAGCTGGTGAGTTCATCTGGGGGACAGTGAATATGTACATAGCTTGAGCATAGCTTGAGCTCCAACCACTCAATTTGCGGTTTGGTGGTAGCAAAGGTGCTGGTATCCAGGCTGAAGCCTAGAAAGTCCTCCATTGCCATTCCCACAATTCTTTTTTAACCTGTATTTTCTGGGCCTTCTACATACAAAGTTCCCACTTGCCCTCTCTGTGATGTTATGAAGCAAAGAACCCTGGGATATGCCTTCCGATCTCATAGTGCCAAACATGGATACCAGGAGCACCAATCTGGATGCAGGTAAACAGGGTTTGGCATGTGACCAACCCTGCAATGTGAACTCTAAAGGTGGTCTTGCCTGGCTCACACTCACGGGCACACAACTCAGGACTTGGGTATGCACAGCAGCATAGACATAACCTTATTACAGGCTATAGGATGCTTTATCTGATGCAGAGGCTAGGGCTAGGCAAGCACAGACTCAGGGACCCATAATCAACCCACACATTCCCACTTTCTTCTGAGTGGAGCTCAGACTCAGAAGAACTAAACCCTCCATTTTTCAACCATAGACAATTATTTGCTTGCCCAGCTCTAATAAAGACCCCAAACTTTTTTATAAAAACACTTTTCCATTGGACATCTGCTTTGTCTTTCTGTACCTAGATTTTCTTTCCTGACGTTGACAAGCAGTTTAAAGATACTGCCTGCCTGTCTCTCCAGAACCTGATTTATATATCCATGTTGGGAGAAAGGCTGTGCTTTCAAATCTTCATAGGCATCCACCCCTACTGTGTCCTTTGATAGATGTAAAAAGATTTAAAAACACATATGCTGTCACTCTGCATGTCAAGGATACTCCTAGTACCAAATGATATTGCAATTGCCATGGCAACTGTTCACTGTTAGTGAAAAAAATAAACAGTTGAATCATCATATTTTACATGTTAAACCAGACTTCTTTGGCTTAATGTGTTTATATTTCTCTATGATGTATACCTTAAATTAGGTGATGTATCATTTTGGAAAGTGTATATTTAAAGTAAGTTATTTAGCTGCTATTCAACTGTTGTTCAATATTATGCACAATTAAGCTGAATTAATTTAGATTTTTGCAGGAACCATTTTCTCTGTGCCAGAAAACATTAACCTTTTCATGTAACAGTTGACCCTTAAAAAAAGTCCCACTAAGAAACCATATCAAATACAGCACAGACTAACCACATGCACACCGAAAGGTCAGAAATTTCCACTCTCTTTTAAAATGAGTTATACTAGAGAAAGATTTTTTTGTTTTATTACTCATGCAAAACTCTGTTCTGTTTCTTTTCCTTTATTTTTACTTTCTGAGCCTTGAATTATTAATTGCACATACAATACAGCCTGAGTACATCACAAACATTGTGCATTTTAGACCCACATTTAACTCCATACCATACTAAATGGGATTCCCTCAAAAGGTAAGGTAAGGTTCTCATATAGGACCAAATTCAGTGGTCTTTAGTGAGCCTTTTCCTCTATAAGGACAGCAGAGTTTGACCCTGTGCAGTTATTGCTCTAAGATTTTTAGAGCAAAGAGGTTAAAACAGAAAAATATTATTAGAGAAGATGAAATTGCTTGATGTTTTGCCTGCATACAGTCTGTGGGCCAAATTCTTCCCTCTGATACATGTGCAGAGCTGCCACTGATTTAGCCCTCCTTAGGTTAAACAGCACCTTACTCCATGGCTGGTACCATTGAAGTCAGTGGCACCACTTGTGGAATGAAATATTACTCAAGCTTCATCAGGTCACCAGAATCTGGCTCTTAATTAGGAAATGCCTCTCTCTACGTGAAAGGGTAGAATTTGGGAGTAAGTAAAGACTTGAGGAATTGACCCAAGCGAAGAGGTGGTATGAGCTAATAGAGAAGGGGTACTTGAGTGGGCCTCTGGAGTCTTGGGTTTTGTTCCTAGGTCTGCCACTGCTGTGTGACCCTGGGCATTCCACATCACTTCTCTGTGCCTCTAGTTCCTTTCCCAAACTTTGTCTGTCTTTGTTGACAATGTATTTGCAGGGGGAGGGGCCAAGGACTACATCTCAGTCTGCATTTAACATTTTTGACTGGGGCCCTGATCTCATTTGGGACCTCTACGCCCTGCTCTAACACTAATCACATTAATAATGCCATTCTAAGTATCCTGCACAATGATGTTTTCAATGTCCTTCGTTTTAGGGTTTGGTTACACCGTATTGTGTACAATTAGGCCTTTGGATTTTCTTGTATTTCTGTAACAATCCAGAAAAACTTAGCAGCCAGAAGACCGAGAGATATGAAAATGCTAGAAGGTGATGTGCTGCTTAGTTTCCATCCACAAGGAAATGTTTTTATAAATTCCTCATAGGCATCATCCACTATTTTAATAAATGGAGGAACACAGTGAACACCACAATAATCTTACCAACAAACTCCTTTGGTGAAAGGGTAGGTAGAGCTTAATCAAAACGATTTTTTTTGGAGGTATTGCAATCAGATATCTTTTAGAAAGGGCTTAGCAGCTTTTTTAAATACATGCCTGTGCTGAATTCTGGATTATTAAAGCTTTTGTATTGTTAGAGATCCTAATGTAGAGAGGGACTTCAAATATATTTTTGCACGATTTTTCTACATAAGAAGTTACATTTGTATTTAATTTGCAATCCCATGGAGGATTCTAGTGTCTAGCAAGCAGTGATTTTGTTAGGTTTATTTCCATGTACTATACATTGAATTGTTCTAAACTGTTCAGTGTTTGATTAAATTTAATTATGGAGGAAATAATAAAATAATGATGGCATGGTATTCCTTGTGATTATTCCAGGACTGTAAGCATGTTTCTTTTTGTTCTGATCCCTCTTGTTTAGATGCTAGGGCAAAAATCCAGAAAATTACCAGGATTTGGATCAGGACCAGTACTAGTGTTTTTAGCGCCCTAGGCGCACGGCCATTTCGCTGCCTCGTGCACTGGTCCCGCGGCTCTGGTGGACCTGCCGCAGTCGTGCCTGCGGAGGGTCCGCTGGTCCACAGCTCCAGTGGAGCTGCCGCAGCTGTGCCTGTGGCAGGTCCACTGGAGCTGCCTGCCACCCCCCTCCCGGCAAAATGCCGCCCCCTAATAATCCTGGCGCCCTAGGCGATTGCCTAGGCCGCCTAAATGGAAGCGCCGGCCCTGATTTGGATAGGCAAGATTTTAAAACAGTACTAACTTTCTGGTGACTGTCTTTATGATTAACCTTGTTGGTAATATTTTTGTCTGTACAACTGTCCTAAGTACATTCATTTGAATAGCCACCATAGTCATACTTGCCTATATAACCAAATAAAACAAAGCAAATGAATAGTATAATTATATATGACTTCACTGTAATTATTCCTCATTTATACCAGTGTAAGAGAGATCAGTATCAGGTTCAACTTCTCTAAAGGCTTGCCTACACAGGCACATCCAGGAAAATTCATTCAAATTAACTAAATGTGTGAATTTGAAGGGGATTAGTTAAACCACATTAAATTCCTGTGTAGATGCTACTACTCAGAATTAAAGTGGCTTTAATTCCATTTAGTTTAGTTCACTTTGTAAGTAAATCAAACTAAGCCAAACTAAGGCCACTTTAATTCTGAATAACAGCATCCACACAATAGTTTAATGAGGTAACCAATCCACTTCAAATTAACACCTTTAGTTAATTTAAATTAATTTTCCTGGATGTCCCCATGTAGATAAGCCTTATCTTCAGAAGCTTTCCATGCATACTAAGGACTCCATTATGTCATCCTTAGGCTAAGGCGGATCTTACTGTGTGAGTAACTTCACTGAAGTCAGTGGGACTCTCACTTCCTTAAAGTTATGCTTAGCTGAATCAGGGCCTTACATGATAAGGTAAGTGGTGCCAAAAATAGCTTTGCATTTACAGGACTTAATGTAGCTATGTGCCAATGGTCTCCAGGTCCTGAAGTCATAATAAAAACAAGAAGAGACTGCTGGCAAACTCCTCTGGAAATATGAGAAGGGTGTCCAAAGGCTTATTATTTATTTACACCCCTAAACATAAATAATCCCCTCATGTACCACTTTTACCCACAGCCTCAAACACATAGTTTTACAGTAACATCATATCTTCACTAATGTTTTGGAAACATAATATATCTTTTGAAGTTTGCAATTCACTTAGTTCCAGCTGCGGGTTTGTAAATCACTCCACTGTCTAAGAATTCAAAAGCTTCTTAAGACTGTTTTCATTCGCATCAGGTAGCAAGGTTTTCATTCACATAAAGTCACCGATTTCAAAAAAAAAAAATAAAAATCAAGCCCAAGTATAATAGATACATATTCTTTCCCATTATTAGTGTAAATATTTGGAGAGGGGAGTGAGAGGTAGTTTGCTTTTCAAAAACCAAAGTATAAGTACCACTGTCAATGAAAAAAGCTTCTGTTTTCAGTAGCTATGGGGAAAGAGTGCTACTTCTAATGAATTCCCTAGTGAAACTTTCAAGCAAATATTAGCAGACATGCCTATTTGTGCTAAAATTTAACACTGGACCTGATCAGACAAGACTTTACCCAAATCTTGTCCAAAACTCGAATAGACTCTTTTGCCCAACATACCAGAGAAAGTGTGGCCCTGCAGAATGTCCATCTTCAGTAGTCCACACATCAAAGAAGTTGAGATACTGTGAACAAGGTCTGGGTAAGTGTCCAAACTCTTAGATGCTTAACCAATCCAAGGGCCAGATTGTGGCCCAAAATGTTGCCCCTTTGCACTGTTGCAGTGTGCAAAGGGGCCAGAAAGCTGGATCCGAGGAATACTGGCATGGGGAAATACCTTGGTGATATAAAGCTCACGGAGATGACTCGATGCCATCCCCTTACCAAAAGGCACATGTTGATGAGACAGCTTAGGCGAGTGAGTGTGAATAGAGTGTCTTCCACTTCAGCAATCTCTAGCTGGCATACAACCCCCTTGGGGGACCACTGCAACTCGTACAGTTTACAGGCTGCTCTAATTTGTACCCCAACACCAGTCCAGATCCCTGTAGCCCAGGCTTCCTCAGTCACATTGGAAGCAAGGGGCTAAACCCAAATTCTCACTCCCGAGAGTGTCGTCTTCTTAGGGTATGTCTTCACTACCGGCCGGATTGGCGGGAGCAATCGATCCAGCAGGGATCGATTATTGCGTCTAGTCTAGATGCAATAAAGCAATCCCGAAGCACTCTCCTGTCGACTCCTGTACTCCAGCTCAGCGAGAGGTGAAGGCAGAGTCGACGGGGGAGCAGCAGCAGTCGACCTACTGCAGTGAAAACACCACGGTAAGTCGATCTAAGTACGTCAACTTCAGCTACGTTATTCACATAGCTGAAGTTGCGTTATTCACGTAGCTGAAGTTCCTCCCCCCTTTAGTGTAGACCAGGCCTTAGCAACTGATCACCAGTTCTGTGATACTGCTACATGTGCTCTCTTGCCACAGACTTGTCATCAGCTTATTGATACTAATTTCCAAAAAAATTTCAGTTCTGTAGCTTGTCTTATTTTGTCCTTCATCTTTCCTTTGAAATTCCATATTAGAATTCATGCTGTCTGCAATCTAATCAGACAATTTAAAAGAAGTAATCTTTCATAATTATGGTGCTGTTATGGGAATAGGATGTGTTGTATGTAAACTATACTTCAATCTGACAAGAAGCCTGGTTGTTGGCTTTCTAAAGGGAAGATTCAGTTAGTTCAGGTCAAAATCTATTAATTTATAAAGTTATTCTGGCAAACAGATTATTGCTGATTGGACTAGCCTGGACTAATCAAGTGAAGCTAAACATTCCCACATCTCAGATTATCCTGACTTTAAAGGACACAGTTGGTTTAGCTTCACAGTATTTAAATGGAATTATTTCCTATTTACACCTATGTGAGATCAGAAGCTATGTTCCCTGTTCTGCCACAGATTTTCTGTGTGACCTTGGACAAATAATTTCAAGTCAGTTTCTGTGAGAGGGTATCTCCCTAGATGAGGTCCTTAATTTTCCAATGCTCTATCTAAACTAGATTATAAGGGTCTGTCTACACTTCAGTTAAACACCTGCAACTGGTACATGTCAACTGACAGATTCATGGGACTTGGGTTGTGGGGATGTTTAACTGAGGTGTAGACATTTGGACACAGGCTGGAGCCCAGGGTCTGGAACCTGGGACAAGAACTATCTTTTTTGTTATCTAGCACAACTGGGCCCTGATCCTTGACTGGAGTTCCTAGGACCTAACATAATGTAAATAATAATAAACAAGTGTTTTACGGGACTAATAATACTTGTCTGTTGTCACACCCTCTGTGTGGTGAGCCCCTCAACTCCTTCAAATGGAAAATTATACAGAAAAGCAAAGTGTTGTTATATTTCAGATTTTCTAGAGTTAAAGCTGTGACAGCTATGACAATATCCTGGACAATCTTTCTGGAATTAAGTTGAACCACACTGAATTAAATATTTTAGGAATACTTTTATATGAAAAATGCAAATTTTATGTACTATTGTGGGGCTGTATAGAACTTCTTTAGGCAGACATTAGAATTAATGCAATTTCTTGGAAGAATTAGGAACTTCAAAGGACTTTTGGAAACAATATATGTGAAGTAGATTTCCTAGGAAATATGTGGGGTGAGAGACATGCAGATCACCCACCTCAGAGTCCATCCTTTTAAAGTTGCTTCTTGAACAGAAAACCATTGTCTAGCTGATCACCTATTGAAGGTCTCTTCAAAGGCCCAAACTAGATAAATGAATGACTCACAATCATGAGTGTTCTTGTTCTAAGGAAAGAGTGTTATAAACTTGAAGACACAGGAACGGTCCTGTGTGGGGTTTTGAAGGATTTATCACTTGTTAGAGTTGGGGTGATCTCTGGTAAGCTTATTAGCATGTGTGTAGATTATTTTATTGTTTTAATATGGTTTCTGTCATGCTTTTACTTTAATAATAAAATGTGCTTGAACATGAGATCATAAGAAAGGCCATAATGGGTCAGACCAAAGGTCTATCTAGCTCAGTAGCCTCTCTTCCATCAGTGGTGCTTCAGAGGGAATGAACAGAACAGGTAATCATCAAGTGCACATCCCCTGTTGCCCATTCCCAGCTTCTGAAGAACAGAGGCTAGAGGCACCATCCCTGCCTATCCTGGCTAATAGCCATTGATGGACCTGTCCTCCATGAATTTATCTAGCTCTTTTTTGAACCCTGTTATAGTCTTGGGCTTCACAACATCCTCTGGCAAAGAGTTCCATGGCTTGATTGTGCATTGTGTGAAGAAATACATCCTTTTGTTTGTTTTAAACTTGCTGCCTATTAATTTCATTTGGTGACCCCTAGTTCGTGTGTTACGAGAAGGAGTAAATAACACTTCCTTATTTACTTTCTCCACACCAGTCATGATTTTATAGACCTCCATCATATCCCCCCAATCATCTCTTTTCCAAGCTGAAAAGTCCCAGCCTTATTACTTTCTCCTCATATGGAAGCTATACCATATCCCTAATCATTTTTTTCCTTTTCTGAACCTTTTCCAATTCCAATGTATCTTTTTTGAGATGGGGTGACCACATCTGCACGCAGTATTCAAGATGTGGATGTACCATTGATTTAAACAGATGCAATATGATATTTTCTGTCCTATTATCTATCCCTTTCTTAATGATTCCCAGCATTCTGTTCACTGTTTTGACTGCTGCTGCACATAGAGTGGACGTTTTCAGAGAACTGTCCACAATGACTCCAAGATCTCTCTCCTGAGTGACAACAGCTAATTCAGTCCTCATCATTTTATATTCATAGTTGGGATTATGTTTTTCAATGTGACTTAATTTGCATTTATCAACACTGAATTTCATTTGCTATTTTATTGCCCAGTTACCCAGCCTAGAAAGAGCTATGTGGTAACTTACAAGTGTTGCCAATTGCTCTGTTAGTCTCTGAAGAGAAAGCAAAAGAAGACTGCTTAGGGAGCCTGCCTTTTATTGGGGCTATCACAGTAGGGTCAGGGGACTGTACAGCAGTACTTCAGTCAGAAGGGAGAGAGATGCATGCCTCTACCCAAAAGAGACAATGGCTGGGGAGCCAGAAGCCTAGAGTAGGTGTTCTTGCTTGGCCACAGAAGTTGCCCTGAACTGTGACAAAAACTACAGGATTATTTAGCGTCCTCACATAGCTAACAAGCAGCATAAATAAGATCAGTGCTGTAAAACAGGAGTGGCTTTTTTAAACTCAAAACATTCAACAAACCAGTTGCCCCTTTGGGATGAAAGACACTGTTGTTGTTGTTAGGTTTTTGATTAGCACCATTTACCTGTAGACTTCTCACAGAGGAAACTGCTGTAGATAGCCAACTGATTTCCAGGTAATAGCATCAGTTATAGTGAGGAGGACTTAATGTTCCACTTTTCTTTTTATCTATTCTATTTTACATCATGAAACAATGACTTAAGAAAATATTCTTAAAGCATGAATGCAAAGATTTCAAAAGCACTGACCGAATTCCTCCCTGGGGTAATATCACTGGGTTCAGTAGAATTATACCAGAGATAAATTTAGGCTGATATTGGCAGTTCTGCTAAGTTAAGAGATACAAGCTAAAGGGGGTGTTATTGAAGAGATTATAGCCCCAAAGCCAGCCTAAAGTTAAAATAAAAATAGGGGTTTAAAAATACAATAATGCATTTTAACAAAAGTTTAACTTCATTTGTTAGCACAGACAAGTTTGGCTACACCACAGTACCAATGTACAAGCTAATAATAGAAATCATGGAAGATGAAATCTTGGGGACCATTGAAAGCTTACAATGGAGGGAACCATCAGGATCCAGAGGGACCATGCAAACACTGTGACAATAGAACAGAGTTCTGCGGTGGTGCACTCCATGGCATTGTGTAAGCTATTGGAGATCCACTAGATTTGGTCCCTGTAGGGAGGGCAGCAGGCCGGATGCTGCTGTAGATGACAGGCTGCAGTGTGGTATCAGCTGTCTCATACCTTGTCTCTGGGCTGCTGAAAAGGGGAGAAGTATATATTCCACTACTTCCCTCAAAGTTGTTCATTTGGGCTTTGCATAGAGGACCAGAATTTCATACCCCGACTTCCCTGTATGAGACATGTGGAAGAGTAGGATAAAACACTTAATGTCTTGAAACACTTCCATTCAAATAATTTATAATTTTTTCATTTTGTAAAATGTCTTTAAACATCTACAGCCCAGACTCCTTCCTTTATTCAGGCTGTCTAGGGGAACCTGCCAATGGTGCACAGACAGAGTAATGGCTTTCACCTCACTCCATCTCTCTGTGGCCAGCATAGGGCTTGTGGCTGGCTATCCCTCTTCTGTAATGATCCCTGGTTGTTGGAACAGTTTCCACTGGGTGCTCTGACTTTTGCTGTGGGACTGACCTGGTGAAGAGCCAGTCCAGGAAAGCTACTTGTGCACACCTATCCCCTTGGTTGCATAGTGCACTACTTGGCCAGAGCAAAGATCTGGGCCTAAACCATTAAATGAAAGTGTATTTTTCTGGCTTTGAGTCCCTATGTATTAGCATCCCAAACTTCCACTCTTTTACAATCCTGCGAGTGTATTAGCGATATGAAAACAATGTGAAAGGTAAGCCATTAGAGGCTGCTGTCTGTGTCAAAAGAGAGCTTTTTTGATGTGAGATGATTTCTGAAGTAAAGCTTCCTACAAGGCGTAACTGCATAATTAACAGAGGGTGTTAGATGCCCGGAAATTTCTAATCCCCAGATAACCATGTCCCTTTTAGATGATTTGGTTGATATGACTCGTGGCAACTTTTCCAACTCCCCTAATATTATAGTAGTTCCTTTTGGGAGATATTAGCTTTCCTCTCCAAAGCCATATGTCACAATACTTCGTTCACACAAACTCTTTCAATAACTTTACACAGACCACTGCAGACTTGATTTTTTCTCAGTGTAAAAAAACAGATAGCCAGTGTCATTAGCGATGATTGTTTTCTCTATCCTTCAAAACACTGTTGTATGTTCAATCTTGTTAAAAATGTATAGGCATCAGTGCATCTTAATCACTGCAATTTTCTAAAATCTTCTAGTAACTAGACCAGTGGTTCTCAAACTTTTGTACTGGTGACCGCTTTCACATAGCAAGCCTCTCAGTCTGACCCCACCCCCAATAAATTTAAAACACTCTTTTATATAGTTAACACTATTATAAATGTTGGAGGGAAAGCGGGGTTTGGGGTGACAGCTTGCGACCCCCCATGTAATAACCTCGGAACCCCCTGAGGGGTCCTAACCCCCAGTTTGAGAACCCCTGAACTAGACCTTAAAATCTTCTTTCCCATATTTAAATGTCAAACAAAGATGTGATTTTATTTTGTTGGTCAGTTTTCTCAGGACCTTAAGGTATCTAATTGTTTGATGCATTTAATCTGTATGATTTTATCTCTGCAATATTTGTTTCTTTCATAGGGTTCTGTAATTGGCTAATGGATTTGTTTATCTGAGTGTCTGGCTGTTAAGATGAATGTGTAGGGTTGCTGTCTTTCTCTGGTGATGTATTACTCACACAGAGCTAGCAGGAAGGAAAGAGTCGGAGACCCATTAAGTTTATTTTAGTCTTTTAAAGCTCTACTTAAAATATTTTTAAAGGACACATTTATTTTGTGAGGTAAGAGGAGAGAGCAACTCCTAACATACATAACACAAGCTGATATAAATGCCTTGCCAATATGGAGCAAGTGAAAATACTTAATGCTCAATAGAATTAAAATCTTGGGTCAGCCATTTGCAGATTTGATGTGTGAGTGTTTTTCCTGCACTAAAATCACAGACAGCCAAATATGAAAATGTTGGTCACAAGTAGATGGCTTATGATTTTATATTTCCAGCAGTGGATTTGCTAACTTACCTTGGTTTTGCTTTGTAAAAGCTAAACAAACTGAAATTATTCTGCCTTTTGTCTGTGTGTCCTAACTGTTATCACAATGAAGTCAATCAGCATGAAATTATGCCCACAAGTGAAGTTCCCAGGCAAAGAGAACGCAAGCAACATGAATAATGTATTGCTCATAACTGAAGCACTAAGTCAAGTTCACTGTGTATAGTTTAGTTATAACTGCAGAGAAACCACAGTAAGAATAAGAAATTCTCACAGTAGTTAAATGTTTTTGGTGACATTCAAACTATAGTCAGATCCATTAGAATCAAACTTGTATTTCTGGTTTACTCCCATTTCAAGAGAATGACTGACTGTAAACTAAATGTTAAGTGTTACTTGAGCACTTAGGTCCCTCATGAGAATGAAATGCATTCAATATTGCAGCAAATTAAAAGCGAATCGTGTAGAAAGTAGATTAAAAGCATTTGTCATTTGTCCCAGTCTGTCCCTGAAGTGGTGCTATCCACTGTTCAGCAGCACATTGCCAACTACTGAAGAAAGAGCCAAATGAATTCTCCATTCTGCCCAGGAAAACTAGGCCGTGTGTGCAGAGGGCAAAGAGGCACATGCTACAATTCAGGGGCCAGATTCTCCACTGCCTTTGTAGCCATTGACACTTGTGCAAAGTGGCTGTCAAATTTTCCTGTCACTGTCGAGGGCAGCTGTATTTCCCCCTCATTGCCTACCAAGAGCACCCACACTAGGATCCTGGCCCAGAGTAATACATAACCTTTGCATTTAATACAGTAGACCCCAAAGAAATAATTCAATAACGTTTTTCAAGAATATAGCAGGAAATTGCCATGTGTCACAGCTCCTATTCTGATTTAATAGCGTTTTACACCCACTGTGCTCTCACTTTGCACAGGTATAAATGACACTTTTGCAGAGATAATAATAATAATTAATAACACCAGCTGTTATATAGCAGATTGTGGAGAATCAGACCCGGCAAACAGAATTTTCCCTTTGGTTAGATGTTCAACTCATTCCATACCTCATCCGCAGTTTGCATAAACTAGCAATTGAACCTGACCATACCCATCTTTAATTTTTCATATGAAATGAAAAGCACCAGCCTGAAAGCCCTGGAGACTTGTTCTATATTTAGAACACTCGTGGGGACTGATCACTCAATAATTGCCCTGTTCTGTTCATTCCCTCTGAAGCACCTGGAAGACAGAAGACTAGGGTAGACCATTGGTATGACCCACTATGGACATTCTTATGCTCTTAACGGCTTATACCATCAGCAGTGTCTGTATGCCTGTTTTTGGGTTTTTTACTGCCATCTATCACCATAGTATCTCAGCACTTTTCATGTAAAACCTGTCAGCAGTAATGGAGTCTCTGGATCTTCTCCCTTTGGGAGAATAAAAGCTCTTCTTGGGGTATGTTTTGTGCGTTTGTTGGAATTGTATGGGGTTGTTTGTTCATTTTGGTTTCTAGCGAGAGGAAGGGGATAGATAAAAGAGTGTTAGTATTGTGTCATTCTTATCAGTGTTCATCATTGGATAGGATGACAACTTATAGGGTGAGGAAGTCTTATAGGATGAGCAGATTTTTAAAGATATTTAAGTGCCTGAAATCAATAGGAGCTAGGAACTTTTGTAAATTTCACTGGGCATGTCTCTACAGCTCTAAGTATGTACATACCTTTACAAATCGGGCCTCAGGGCTATTAATTCCCTGCCCTCTGTGCTGAGACAAACAGCATGCTGCTAACTGTTATGAACACTATGGCCCAGCTCCTCGGTTGGTATAAATTGACATCAGTTATACTGATTTACACCTGTTAAGGATCTGGCACTGGGAACTGGATTGACATCATCAGCTGATTGCACATAAACCTCTTTGCAACCATGAGATTAAAACCAACCTGTAATGTGAGCACTCCCAACCTTGGCTAGAGGAGACCCAGTGAGTTAGAGTAGTTGGCCTTTTCAATGTCTAACTTATTTGGCTGCATGAATCCTCTCCTGTAACTACAGCTAGATGAATAGTGAGAAATATCATTTACAAACATTTCAGAAGCTTCTATATAGAAATTTGCTTCAAATATATTTGAACCCTTTTTATGTGTTTTCATGACCCTCCCCACCAGGTGATGGTTACAGAAATCATCCTAATTTTCTTCTTCTGAAGATCTGACAGGTGTGAATGTGAGTATATGAATGAGTGAAAGAGAACTTGCCAGATGAAATTGACTAAACAGGTTTAAAAAAAGAAAATTTCCAAATGAAAAGTCTCAAAGGATGCAGTCAAGTTGAGTTAAGCAGACGGAGACAAGGGAGTAGGTGGATGTAAAATTAGATGGAGAATTTTATGTGAAAAGATGTAGAACAATTTGTATTTGGTTCAGAATTGGATAGGAAGGCACAGGATGGGTTGACATAATCTTATTCTCCAGAGTGGGAAACTAGCCTGACTTCAGGATTTTGGACTCCTTGCAATTCAGACCATAGGGATTTTAAAAGATCATAAAAAAGGGATTGTCAGCAGTTTAGACCGAAGTTGATTAAGACGTGAATTATCATTTCAGTAGAGTCCTGGTGAAAGAAAAAAAATGAATTCTGGTAGTGTTTTAGAGATGGTAACAGGATGACTAAACAGACGAAGGAAATGGAGGAGGCAAACTATATATGGTCAAGAAGAGCGACAAGGTGGGTGAGGTCATATGTTTTATTGGCTTCTGCTGGTGAGAGGGACAAGTGTTTGAGCTACACAAAGCTCTTCTTTAGGTCTTTATGATAAGAGCGACACCAAGATTTTTGTCTTGACGGAAAAATTAGTTTGAGTTATAGTTGTAGTTACAGTTATAGTTATAGTCAGAGACATGAAGAAAAGACTTTTCATCTAGGAAAAGTACTTCAGTTTGTGACACAATTCTGACAAAGCTAAAAGATGAAGTAATGAGGATAGAAAAATTAGAGCACAGAAGGAGCTCTACAGTTGGGCGGCTTCTGCACAGAAGTGATAGCCATGACAGCTGTTAGCAAAGAGAGAGTACAGTAAAAGAAGAGAGAGAAAGAAGAGGAAAAGGACATGGAGATCTTCAGGGTTTGAGGCTATAGATGAACGGGTGAGGTAAAGATGTAAGAACGCTATCAGAAATTTTAAAAAGGGATAGATAGAATTCAGCACAGAAGAGGAAATTGACTGTGATACTGGCTTCTTTCTCAAGGCTATCAAAAATAGAGGAACTATTGAAATATTTCATTGTTTTCCTCAATTGTTAAACTGTACTTTTTTTGGCATAAGGACTATATTATCTTATGCATTTATACAGTACTTAGCACAGTGAGGCATGGAGTCTTTGTGGTTTACTGCAGTACAAATAAAAATAATAACTAGGGGCCTGCCAGTTTTCAGTCAATGTTAAGGACTCCAGGATATGGTCCTACAGAAAAAGAAAAGAGAGTGTAAAGAGATACTGGTATTTTTCAATGGTATCACCAACTGTCTCCTCATCTTGATAATTAATGATATATTAAATGAATTGTGTGAAAATCCCTGACTACATACAACACAATGTGTACTCCAGTATTGACTTGGTTCATTATGTTTGTCAAGGTTCCTTCCCCACTCTGAACTTTAGAGTACAAATGTAGGGACCTGCATGGACACTTCCAAGCTTAGTTACTAGCTTAGATCTGGTAACTCTGCCACCATCCAGAAATTTCAGTGTCTGGAACACTTCCTGTCCCCCCAAAACTCTTCCCTCCCTGGGTGGCCTTGAGGACTTCACCAATTCCCTGGTGAACACAAATCCAAACCGCTTGGATCTTAAAACAAGGAGAAATTAACCATCCCCTCTTCCTTTCCCCCACCTATCCCTGGTGAGTCCAGATCCAATCCTCTTGGATCTTAAAACAAGGAAAAATCAATCAGGTTCTTAAAAAGAAATCTTTTAATTAAAGAAGAAAGGTAAAAATCATCTCTGTAAAATCAGGATGGAAAATACTTTACAGGGTAATCAAATTTGTATAGCCCAGAGGAACCCCCTCTAGCCTTAGGTTCAAAGTTACAGCAAGTAGAGGTAAAATCCTCTCAGCAAAAAAGGGACATTTACAAGTTGAGAAAACAAAAATAAAACTAATCCGCCTTGCCTGGCTGTTACTTACAATTTTGAAACATGAGAGACTGATTCAGAAAGATTTGGAGAGCCTGGATTGACGTCTGGTCCCTCTTAGTCCCAAGAGCAAACAACCCTCAAAACAAAGAGCACAAAGGAAGACTTCCCTCCACCAAGATTTGAAAGTATCTTGTCCCCCTATTGGTCCTCTGGTCAAGTGTCAGCCAGGTTTACTGAACTTCTTAACCCTTTACAGGTAAAAGAAACATTAACCCTTAACCATCTGTTTATGACAATGTTCTTCCAAATACAGGAAAACCACTTTAGATGCTTATCTGCTGGGAGCTACTATAAACTGCCCATATTCAATGTTTGTATTCGGCCTTGCTGGATCTCCTTTATTACACAATGGCCTTTCTTCTTGACCAGCAAAACATTGCTCTTCAGTCTTTTAAGTTTTCTTACCCCTGGTTGAGGGTCTAACAGAATATTTTCTTACTATTAGTCTTGGCACCTGGAGAATATTCTGATGGTTCATGTTACAACAGAGAACTGGCCTCAGAATACTGTCCTACAATTGCTTTATCTTTTGGCAAAGAATCTCCCTAGTCCCTTGAAAGCTTTTAGTAGAAAAGGAAATCAATAGTTTGCCATTAAAATGATTACAATTTTCAATTTTCCAGCCCGTCTTGACACTATGCTGTTATTCACAAGTTTCTTGTTCCAGGGACAGCTCTGAAAATAATACCCAGATCAGCAATAGCAGCAGAAGAG
Source organism: Chelonoidis abingdonii (assembly GCF_003597395.2). Lineage (NCBI taxonomy): Eukaryota > Metazoa > Chordata > Testudines > Testudinidae > Chelonoidis > Chelonoidis abingdonii. Next base: position 180,006,494 of record NC_133771.1, read on the forward strand.
AGAATAACCATACTCTACTAACTGAGGCTGAGGGGATAAGTCAGAAGAGCCTTTCAGAGGGTGAGATCACCAATAACTTTCTCTTATTTTACTAAACTTTTACAACTAAAAGTAAGCTGAGGGGAGGGGGGAAGGCTCTAGCACCAAATATCCTCTTCAGTGAGGATGAGGTGTTTCCTAAATATAGAGTTTGAAAAGCTTTAAGAATCCTTCAGGATGAAAGATGCTATAAAATGTAAGCTATTATTAAAACCTTGGGAATATTGCTACTAGTAATTGTTCTTCTAATAGTTTTTCAGTGGAAAAGGAGCAAATGGGAAGTCTAGGGCTTTGTGGATACCAACTCTCCTGTCCTCAGTTTTAGGGCCTGAAACTAGAGTTTCAGGAACTACATTGACTAGAATGCAGAGATACGGCTTGGAGACAGCGCTCCCTTTCAATTTCTCTTCTTTGCCTTCAACTTGGTCTTGAGTTTTTGATCATTTGGAAGGTACAAATAGGAAGATGCAAGCCAAATGCACAGGGTAGTTTGCCAGCAGTAACAAGGAGTCCATATGTAATAGTGAAAAGAAAGAGACAGCAAGGCACCCTGGAAAATGTAATCCAGCTCCAGAGACATTTTGGTAGTTTCTGCCTTTGGCTGGGCCCCATGGGTAAATGGGAGGAGTCTCAAGCGATATAACTAGGTCTCTTCCTTCAGATAAAAATTACAGCTGATGAGGGAACTAAAAAAGGCAGTGTGGACTGAGCAATCAGGGAGGCAGCAACTGTTGAAAACCACTACCTCACTCTTTCCTGTTTGTGTTATTGGGAGACAAAAAGGAGTAAACTCCAATAAATCATAATAGCATAGATGCTGTTATGTGTCTTTTTATATGTTCCTACGTTTTTGGTACAAATCACAAAATGCCAGTCTTTGTTACTATTATTATTTATTGCACAAACCTTGTCTTTCAAGTCCATTTTTTCTTGCAAGCATTTTAAGAGACCAAATGACCAGATAGCACAGTCCACCTTCAGCATAAATCTTACCACTAGAGCTGTCAAGCGATTGCGCAATTAATCGTGATTTTTTAAAATTAATCACACTGTTAATAATAGAATACTATTTTTTAAAATATTTTTGGATGTTTTCTACGTTTTCAAATATATTGATTTCAGTTACAACACAGAATACAAAGTGTATAGTGCTCACCTTCTATTTATTTTTGATTACAAGTATTTGCACTGTAAAAAACAAAATAAATTGTATTTTTCAATTCACCTAATATAAATACCATAGTGCAATCTCTTTATCTTGAAAGTTGAACTTACAAATGTAGAATTATGTAAAAAAACCCACTTGCATTCAAAAACAAAACAATATAAAATTTTAGAGCCTGTGAGTCGACTCAGTCCTACCTCTTGTTCAGCCAATCGCTCAGAAAAACAAGTTTGTTTACATTTGCAGGAGATAATGCTGCCTGCTTCTTGTTTGCAATGTCACCTGAAAGTGAGAACAGGCATTTGCATGACTCTGTTGTAGCCGGTGTTGCAAGATCTTTATGCGCCAGATGTGCTAAAGATTCATATGTCCCTTCATGCTTCAGCCACCATTCCAGGGGACTTGCATCCATGCTGATGACGGATTCTACTAAATAACAATCCAAAGCAGTGCAGACCAACACATGTTCATTTTCATTATCTGAGTCAGATGCCACCTTCAGAAGGTTGATTTTCTTTTTTGGTGGTTTGGGTTCTGTAGTTTCTGCGTTGGAGTGCATGCCCTACACTTGGTACCTCTCAAATTTTGGAAGGCACCTCAGATTCTTAAAAGGAAGGGGCTGGCTGTAGGGGAGTTAGTTCAGGGGCTGGGTGGTGGGAATTCAGGGTATCCGAAGCTGGGATCCAAGCACCCTAAACCCCAAGAAGGACTCAATTGAGGGGCCCTGGCTGTGCATACAAGTTCTGCTGTAATCTGCATTCCTGTTGTCCAATAAACCTTCTGTTTTACTGGCTGGATAAAAGTCACTGTGGGGTCCAGGAAGAGGGGTGCAGGGCTGAACTCACCCACACTCCGTGACAACTGGTGGTAGCGGTGGGATATACTGCACCCCATGGACAGCGCTTCCTGAGGTAAGTGACTGGGGAGCAGTAAAATGAAGGAACGATTGTAGGGGTGATTAACTCCTGGGAGTGTCTGCGCAGTGAGAAGGACTTTGCAGTAACAGGGTCCCCCAGAGGATTGCAGCGAGTGGTCCCAGGGGCAGAGGAGTCTGCAGCTCGACCCTGGCAGAGAGGTGGTGACCTCAAGAAGGGCTGGTGCACTAGGGGTCTCCCTGGAAACCGTGGGGAGCGGCGAGCACCCCAGCCTGTAAGTGGCCAGCAGAAAGATGTATGCCAAGCAGCGTAAGTGCGATCTGGTGGAGCTGTGCAAGCAGAGAGGGCTGCGCAGTGGGAGGCTCACCAAGGACTAGCTGATTGCCCAGCTGGAGGAGGGAGACCACTTGAATGAACGAATCCCTGTCTCTGAAGGAAGCAGCCTGGCAGATGCAGGGCAGGCACCAATATCTGTCCCCGCTGGGAGTGGTCAGCCACCAGCTGAGGGCTTCCCAAGACCCCTCCTTCCTATGCCTAGGGGAAGGGCAGGGAGAAGCCCAGTGAATACCAAGGGCACCTTGACTCCCCCGGCCAGCAGGGGATCCTCCCAGCGAAGCTCACCCCCCAGCAGGGGATCATCCCGGCGGCACTCGGCATCCGTGGAATGGATGCAGCTGGAATATGACAGGGAGCTGAGATGGGAAGAGTTCGAGTTAAGAAGACAAGAATTAAAGGAACAGGAGATCCAGCGTAAGCATGAGCTGGAGCTGGCCCGGCTGAGGAGCAGTGGGGCCCTGGCTGCGGTGAGTGAGGGGGGACCCAAGCTTAAAAAGAGTTTTGATAAGTGCTTCCCGGCCCAGCGTAAGGAGGAGGAGGACATAGATACCTTCCTGACGGCCTTTGAAAATTCCTGCGAGCTGCACAGGGTTGACTCTGCAGACAGGATCTCATTTCTCACCCCCTTACTGGACCCTACAGCCATGGAGGTGTACAGCCGAATCAAAGGGGTGGAGGCAGGAAACTACGAGCTGTTCAAACAGGCCCTGCTCCGCGAGTTTGGGCTGACTCCTGAGATGTACTGGAAAAGGTTCCGGAGTCAGCATAAAACCCGTGAGGTCACATATCTACAACTGGTCAACCAGGCGCTGGGGTATGCCCACAAGTGGACAGCTGGGGCCCAAACTAAAGAGGACCTGCTTGACCTATTCATACTGGAGCACCTGTACGAGCACTGCCCGTCCGACCTGAGGCTGTGGTTGTTGGATCAGAAGCCGGCGAACCCACAGCATGCAGGCCAGCTGGCTGACCAATTTGTGAACAGTTGGGCAGGGGATAGCAGGGAGGAGTCTTGAAGGAGCAGGCCTGCCTCAACGCAGAGAGAGAGTCACCATGGGACCTCCCAGCGGGGGCCTAATGAGAACCCCCACCAAAGGGGAACATCCAGCGTTAGGTCCATCCAACCCACTTGAAGGGACCCACGAGACATGGGCTGTTATCACTGTGGCCAACGAGGCCACATACGGGCCCAGTGCCCCAAGCTCTGGGACAGACCGAGCAGACCCAACCCGCAGAGGGTTGACTGGGTAAAGACCCAGTCGGATGAGGGGCAACATTCCCAGGAAAGGGGGGCTGGCAGCTTACAACCTGTGAAGGAGGGAGGAGGTCCCCAGGTCAGCTTTTGGTTTACAGGGTGAGCACAGGGCTGCCCCTCCGGAGATAGTGCCTGGTTTCCCTGGAGGTAGATGGGAGGGAGGTCACTTGGTACTGGGACACGGGCGCAGAGGTGACGCTGGCCCAGCCCCAGGTGGTGGCCTCAGATTGGATGGTGCCTGACATCTACCTGACTTTGATGGGCGTGGGCGGGACCCCATTCAGGGTGCCCGTGGCAAGAGTACACCTGAAGTGAGGGGCCAAGGAAGGCCCCAAGGACGTAGGGGTACACCCATATTTGCCCACGAAGGTGTTAATGGGGGTGGACCTCGAGGACTGGCCAAGTAACACCCGGGGTGCCCTGGTCATGACTCGTAATCAGAGTCAGCGAAGGGCACTGCACCCCGACAACGGGGAAGGTACTCTGCACAAGGCGCAAAACCCTAACCTGGTGGGGAGGAAACGCCCAAGGACACGGCTCAGAGAGGCTGCGGCCTCAGACCCAGCCAGTGAGAGAGAGAGAAGGTCCCCTTCCCAGGCCAAGTTGCAGAAAAATCCCTCCTTGCGGAAGCCCAGGGACTAGGCTGACCTCAGTGCAGTACAGACCATGAGGAGAGGTTGCAAGGAGAGGTTCCTGTGGGAGAAGGGTTCCTACCGAGAATGGGCTCCCCTCGGGAAAGTAGAGGCATGGGGAATCAGGAGGCAGCTGGTGGTTTCCCAAAAGTTTTGCCACAAGCTACAGTACCTGGCCCATGACATCCCTCTCGCAGGGCACCAGGGAATCCGGTGCACCAGGCAGAGGCTGCTACAGAACTTTTACTGGCCTGGGGTCTTTACCAATGTCCGACAGTACTGCCAATCCTGTGACCCCTGCCAGAGGGTGGGGAAGGCCCGGGACAAGGGGAAAGCGACTTTGAGGCCTTTACCCAACATAGAAGAACCTTTCCAGAAGGTGGCCATGGACATAGTGGGACCTCTCAGCAAGACAACCCGGTCGGGGAAAAAATGCATTCTGGTTGTGGTAGATTTCGCCACTCGCTACCCCAAGGCGGTGGCCTTGTCCTCTATCGAAGCAGACACTGTGCCAGATGCGCTTCTAACCATTTTCAGCCGGGTGGGGTTCCCGAAGGAAGTCTTAACAGACCAGGGGTCCAACTTCATGTCGGCCGTGCTCCGGTCCTTATGGCAGAAATGTGGGGTCCGGCAAAACTGAGCCTCAGCGTATCACCCCCAGTCCAACAGGCTGGTGGAAAGGTTCAACGGGATGCTAAAGATGATGCTAAAAACATTTATGAACCAGCACCCGCAGGACTGGGACAAGTACTTACCTCACCTGCTGTTCGCTTACAGGGAGGTACCCCAGGAATCTACTGGGTTTTTGCCTTTCGAACTGTTGTATGGAAGGCGGGTAAGGGGGCCCCTAGACCTGCTGAGAGACAAATGGGAGGGGAAGGCCACTCCCGATGGAGAGTCGGTGGTGGAGTGTGTCCTGACTTTCTGGGAAAGACTTGCCACGCTCATGGGCCTGACCAGGGAGAATCTAGCCCGAGCCCAGAGGAAGCAGAAGGTCTGGTATGATCGCACGGCGCGGGCCCGCACCTTCGCCACTGGGGATCAGGTGATGGTTCTCATCCCCGTGAGGAAAACAAACTCCAGGCTGCTGGGAAGGGCCTTTCAAGGTTATCAAGCAACTAATGAGGTAAACTATGTGGTAGAGCTGTCTAACTGGGCTCATCACCGCCGGGTGTACCATGTGAATATGATGAAGCCATACTATGACAGGGGGAATGTAGTGTTGGCTGTGTGTGGACACTGGAAGGAGCAGGAAGATGACCCTTTAGTGGACCTATTCCCTGGGACAAAAGCTGGTTCCCCCCTGGAGGCCATTCCCCTCTCTGATCAGCTGACCCTGGCCCAGCACGCTGAGGTCAGAGGGGTGCTGCATCTATACCAACAGCTGTTTTCCAACCAGCCTGGACGCACTAATTTGACTGTCCACCGGGTGAAGACTGGATCACATCCTCCTATAAGATGCTCCCCTTTTCGGGTCACCGGAAAAACTGCTTAGGACCTAGAAAGAGAGGTCAGGTACATGCTGGCTTTGGGGATGATCCAGCCGTTTTCCAGCCCTTGGGCCTCGCCAGTGGTGCTGGTCCCCAAAAGGGATGGTCAATCCGGTTCTGTGTGGACTATCAAAAGCTCAATGCCATAACTGTATCTGATGCCTACCCCATGCCCAGGCCTGGCGAGCTCCTAGACAAGCTGAGGGGCACTCGGTACCTCACCACCATGGATCTTACAAACGGATACTGGCATGTGCCGCTGGAATCAGATGCCAGGCTGAAATTAGCCTTTATCACCCCTCTGGGGCTCTACAAGTTTCTGACCCTGCCTTTCGGCCTCAAGGGAGTGCCAGCTACATTCCAGCGCCTGGTGGATCAGCTATTGAGGGGAATAAAGAGTTTTGCCGTGGCGTATATTGATGACATCTACGTCTTTAGCCGGACCTGGAAGGACCACGTGTCCCAGGTTAAACAAGTGCTGAACCAACTCCAGAAGGCTGGGTTAACTGTAAAGGCTAAAAAGTGCAAGGTGGGGATGGCTAAAGTATCTTACCTGGGCCATCGGGTGGGGAGTGGCTGCCTAAAGCCGAAAGGTGGAGGTGATCAGAGACTGGCCTGCTCCCCAAACCAAAAAGCAGGTCCAGGCCTTTATTCGGATTGTGGGGTACTATCAAAGGTTCGTGCCCCACTTTAGCGCCCATAGCTGCCCTCATCACTGAGCTGTGCAAGAAGGAAAGCCAGACAAGGTGGTCTGGACCGAGCAGTGCCAGCAGGCTCTCCAGGCGCTGAAGAAGGTCTGGTTAGTGGCCCAGTTCTGGCAAACCCAAACTTTGACAAACCCTTTATGGTGTTCACCAATGCCTTAGACACAGGACTGGGGGCGGTGTTAATGCAGGAGGATAAAAAGGGGAAAAACACCCCATCGTGTACTTGAGCAAGAAGTTGTTACTCCAGGAGCAAAACTACGTGGCCATCAAGAAGAAATGCCTGGCCATGATGTGGGCCCTTAAGAAACTGGAGCTATATCTGTTTGGGTGACGTTCACCGTGTACGCCGACCACTCTGCCCTAACCTGGCTGCACCAGATAAAAGGAGCCAACGCCACAGCTCCTGAGATGGAGCCTGCTCCTGCAGGACTATGACATGGATGTGGTCCATGTAAAGGGAGTGCCAACCTAATAGCGAACGCGTTGGCCCGGAGAGGGGCCCTGAACTTCCCCAGGTCACTGGGCAGAGTGACCCCGCTCAGTTCAGTCTCGAAGGGGGAGAGATGTGATGGAGTAGGGACTGTTTATGTGGGGGTGAGAGAGCCGGGGAGGACTTTAGGTGAGGACAGGACCTAGGCCTGTAACCTGAGCCAGGTAGGGGGGAGGGGTGTCAGCACATTTTGCTGGGAAGCTGGAGAAGGAAAGGGCCGGCTGTAGAGGAGTTAGTTCAGTTTCGGTTTGGGTTGGGTGGTGGAATTCAGGGTATCCTAAGCTGGGCCAAGCACCCTAAACCCCAGAAGGACTCAATTGAGGGGTCCTGGCTGTGCGTACAAGCTCTGCTGTAGTCTGCATTCTTGTGTCCAATAAACCTTCTGTTTTTCTGGCTGGCTGAGAGTCACTGTGAGTCCCAGGAAGAGGGGTGCAGGGCCGGACTCCCCCATACTCCGTGACACTTGGGTTTAGTTCTGTAGCTATCTTTAGAAAGCTCACGTTGGTACCTTCTTTGTGTTTTGTCAAATCTGCAGTGAAAGTGTTTTAAAATGAACAACATGTACTAGGTCATCATCTGAGACTCTATAACATGAAATATATGGCAGAATGCCTGTTCTCACTTTCTGGTGATATTGTAAATAAGAAGTAAGCAGCATTATCTCCTGTGAATGTAAACAAGTTTGTTTGTCTTGTAAGTTGCAGATCTGGTTCCTAGGTGGAGGGCCCACAGGGCTCCGCACGCTGCCCCCACCCTGAGCACTGGTCCATCCAATGGGATTGGGGGGGGGGAGCAGTGCCTGTGGGCAAGAGCCGCGCAGAGCCACTTGCCTGCCTCCACCTAGGGGCCGGACCTGCCGCTGGCTGCTTCCAGGGCACAGTGTGGTCCGTGGTGCTAGGACAGGCAGGAAGCCTGCCTTACCACCCCCACTGCGCCACTGAGTGGGAGCTGCCCGAGGTAAGCCCACGTCCCAACCCCATACCCTAATACTCTGCCCCAGCCCTAAGCCCCCCCATCCTGCACCCCAAACACCTCATCCTGGCGCACCCCAGAGCCTGCACCCCCCAGCCCAGAGCCCTGACCCCCTCCTACACCCCAACCCAGAGCCCCCTCCCATACCCTGAACCCCTCATTCCCAGGTCCCCCCTGCAGCCCTCCCTCCCCACCCCAACCCTCTGCCCCAGCCCTGAACCCCTTCCACACCCCAAACCCCTCAACCCCAGCTCCATTGGGTCATGGGCATCAACAACATTCTTCAGCTGGGTCACCGTAAAATAAGTTTGAAAACCACTGCTCTAGAACATGCTCATATATTATATGTATAACAGCGTCCCTGGACAGCACTGAGAACTTTAAGGGAAAAAAATCTTTAAAAACTGTTTCTTCTTTCATTTCTTATTCATCTGAGTCTTCCTGTTAATACTCTTTGTGCTGCATTAATAATGAAATCTGTGCCCAAATCTAGCATGTCTAACTGTCACAAAAAGTGACAGAAAATATATTCATCTTTCTTATCTTCTTGGTGTTAGAGGGAATATGTGCTGATGATGTGGAATCACTGCACCAACTTGTGAATGATGCATTAAATGAAAGGGCTTGCCCAGTGAAGAGAGAGAGAGAGAGAACATGTTGTTGTGCCATTCGCTATGTGCCTATAGGACCTCAATTGCTGGCAAGCTTCTAGCTTAAAATAAGCCAGTGTCCAGCAAAATAATGAGTTCATTTCCACGTAAAGGGGCTCAGTGTTCTTCCCTCCTCTCGGTGATTCACTAAGTGCTTTTCTACTGTCAAAAATCAGTCCATGAATGTGGAGGGAGAAATAAAATTAAGTCTTGGTAAATCCCAGCTGCGTTTCTTCTTTTGAGTATGCTCCAATGTTTCTGAATAGCCGTGAAAGTGCAGTTTCTGCAGGTGAACTTGCAAACGGTTTTTCACATGGATTCCCCAGTGATGGGAGATAGCATGTCTATCAGTGTCTGTTAAAGCAGCACAGAAAATGCTGCTGGCCTGTGAGACAATTAAGGATAGCAGCCCCACAGATCAATGGTGCTTAGTCTCTATTTGTACACTTAGCAAGCGAGTGCTGGTGACATCCCTCCAATCATACTCATTCTCCTCCCCTTTTTCTGTGTTCTCTGGTCTACGTCTATGTGTAAACAGGATGTGGGGCTGTACTGAAACGTATTCAAGTGTCATACACCTCCATCCTCACCTTTCACTGCAGTATGTATCCTGCTTAGAACATCTGCTTCACATAAATACAAGGAAAATTCAAAATATGCTGAGGAAAGCATGTCCTGGAATTATTTAGCCAATTCCCATGCTTTAAAAAAAAATACTTACACTCTGGAAAGATTAATACACCTAAGTGTTTTAGATTTTTTTTCTGAAAAACCATGGTATATATTTTAATTATTAAAATATATGATAATCCCATTGAGAAAAGCATATCTATTTATTCAGTTTGAAGTCATGCTAAAAAGGATGCCCATCCACAAACTGTAGGACCATGACCTAACTCAGGATGTGTAGCTGTAGGTACACAATTTTATGTGTAGCTGTGCAATTTAAGATAACCAGCCACCACAAAGCTACATAAGTTAGAATTCAGAGCTGTGCAAAACTTTTATAGTGGAACTACACAAAAGGATTTCGTTACAAATTCATTCAAATGTCATTAACAATTAAAAACTCCAATCTTCAGCGCTAGATTTGCCCTGGCTTCTGAGAGAACCCATGCTCAATTGCTGATATTTCATGAAACCCATGCAAAGCTTATGGTTTCATATGTTGCTGCTGTGAAACTCAGCAGTTACAAATTATTAATTAATTTGTGCCCAAACTGGAGGTGCTGGCTGAGAGAGGAAGGATGTCTCACTGGTTAGGGTGCAAATGTAGCATTCTAGAGACAAGAGTTTAATGCACTGCTCCTCTACAGATTTTGTGTCACTTTGTCTGTCTGTGAATCAGTTCCCAACCCATAAAACAGGAATAACAGCACCTCCCTCCCTCATAGGGGTGTTCTAACTGAGAGTGAGCACACTAAAGACTATGAGGTGCTCAGATACTGTGGTAATGGAGGTCATAAAAATCCCTAAGAGAGACTGAAGTTTACTTTCATCGTTTGGGAACATTCGAACCTGAAACACAAAGGATGGAAAAACACATGGATTGAAACCAAAGGACATGTTTATGTGAACTCATCCAGAGTGAAAATTGTGCTGCTTTTTAGAAAAGTCAAAAGCTTTCAAAGCAGAATGCTGTTGCTAAACCTAACTATTCTAAATCATTTTGACCTTCATCGTTTTGCTTTCCTGATGTTTGTCTTTTTTTTTTCTTTTAATTCAGAGTATCATTTCCCTCTCACAGTCATTCCCTCTTTACCACACTCTCTCCATCAGCAGTGGTTAATTGAGCCATAGTGACATGAAATAACAATAGAGTACAAACTGTTAAGAAGAGAGAATATAAATGATAAAGGCAGCTCTAACATAAATGGAACTGGCAGGCAGGTGAGAAAGTAACATTGCAACCCATGAAATATTTTTGAAATTTAAAAGTAGCTCAGGTGCTTTGTTTTATGTAACCATAGAACACATTTTATAAGCCAATAACAAACTTAGCAGGATGAAAAATCCTAGACTCACAGGAACAAGATCATGTTATTGACTCACCTTCTGTAAGTAGAATCTAGTGAAACATCAACGTGATGTTATGACTATACAGAAACTGATTTTTTATTATGATATTTCCAGGAGGGTTTCCATTTTCAAAGTAGGATGGCTTAGGCAATAAGCTCCGGTTTGAAATAATTAGCAGTTTAAAATCCTAGCAGGAGCAATTCTTCTCCTTCATCTTTTGAAGGAAACTAAATACGTTTGTTGTGTGATGGTCATGTGCGTGAACTCTTGAGACCAAGCCTCTGTCTGTTTTGCATAGACATTAAAGATACTAGGGCACTTTTCATAAGAATAGGAATTGCCCTGGCACCACTATTTGGGCAAATTTTCCCCTCCGTCCCACCATTGTGATATATCAATTGCTTAGCCCGTGTATTTAAATACTTACATCATGCATATCACCATGGTTACTGAGACTTTACCAATTCTGAAAGTCTTTTTAGACAAGTACTCTACTTGTGTTGGAGTCTGTGGAGTTACTCCAGATTTACAGTAGCATAACCAAGAGAATAATTCAGCCTATTAAACTTCTTTCAATCTCTCTCTCCCACATAGATTTTTTTTTATGATGATTGCTGTGGGAAAGCGAAGTCAGATAAGTGAGTTTTGCATTTTGTTCTCCAGGAGGTGAGATGTATCCACAGTGTTGCCAGCTTTCATGATCTTATCATAAGTCTCATGATGATTATTATTTTCCTTAAAGCCCTAGCTCCTGGAGTCAAGTGGATGTGATGATTTCAGCCGTCATTCTTAAAGAAAAAGTAAGTTTGTAGCCCTCATTACTGTTGAGAATGCTTCAAAATGTGACCCTAGTGCACGGTAAAGGCTCAAGAAGCAGAAGGCAAATAAAAATTATTTTTACATAATCTCATGATTTTTGGTAAACCTGACTCATGATTTCTGAACATTTGGGCTTGGCAATACTGTGTCCAGGAATGAGTTCCACCATCACGGGCCATCTGCCAAGGAAGCAGTGTCCCTTATCCTCTTGACACTTGCCCTGGTAGTTGATGAACCCCCTGGGTGGCTGCAATTCAATAGTGTCAAATTTTTCTAATTTGCAAAAGGACTTAGAGATCCTTTGGGGTGAAAGCCCACCCTGTTTCTCGAGCTTTGGAGGAAAGGTTGTCGAAGGGTTGGGGTTTTTAGGGGATGTTTATGGGCACTCTTTTATATTCAATTGTGTATAGTAATTTATGGGACAGGCACCAGGATGATAAACACCCTTAGCTGTTTTAAAGCACAGATATAACATGTAAGGGTAAGGGCCGGTTGTGCCACCCTAAAGTACAGCGACTGTTTATTACACAACTAGGTACATTAAAATAAGTAGGGCAGGTATTATTCAATATGAATTAAGAACCTAAATAAATAGTTGGGCCTTGAATAAATAAAAGTATAAATATAATTATTTGTAGCAGGAATAATAGGCGAGAACAGCATATTCAACTCCAGTCTTGCAAACACACACACACTCCTGTATCAGTATGACCAAGATCAGGCCCTAATGTGAGTTCCTCAGGGTTGTAGATACAAACACATACCATTACAGGTAGATATTAAGACATAAACAACTGGCAAATCTCCAATTCCTCCCTGATTGATTTAAAAGTATATTCCCTGAGACAATGGAGAATGATTTGTGAATTTAACATGTGTATTATGTTTCTGTCTACTTTTACCACACAACACTTGGGTTCAAACGTTCAGTGGTTTTGATTAAATACTTGGGAGAATGAGTTATTCAAGACATTGGGGGAGAGGGAAATAAAGCCCAACAAATCTTGAGGGATGTTATGGGATAAACTCAAAAATGATGTGAATTAAATTAAACTGTTGGCTTATTTGGTAGGCCCACTTGCAGGTGCTCTTTGTGATCTAATACTCTTGCACAGCATACAGCATTTCTCTTTGTCTTTTCTTCTTTTTTTTTTTAAGTTAAACTTGGCAAAAGAGACCCCCATTGTACTGTAGTTGGGAAACCAGCAGGTAAGATGGATGGCGGTGCTCAGCCTTTGCATAGGTATAAATAAAATCATTCAAAATGACAACATCCCTGTTCATGCTAATAGTTCATACAATATGTACTGGTCCAGAGGCCTCACCTACTTCTTCACACACACAATGTATAATTGTAAGTGACAATGAGAAAGAGATTATTTTTAGTTACTCATACTGTAAACTGAGAATTGTGGTGGGGTATATTTCTATAAGGGATATGCTGGATGGCAGCCACTGGAGAAGCATAGATCCATTGTAATGTTAATAGAGCACTCATGAAAATGTGATTATGCTATAGTGTTTGTGAATGGATGAGTGTCTCCTCTCCTCTGCCTCCACCCCCCTTCCCCCATCCCCATCCAATTTCCATTCCAGCCAATGCTGGGATCAAAAGGGCAAAATTACTATGCAGAATACTTTCTTTGTAGTATTTCTTTATAGCCCTAGATTGTTCAGTGGCTACACACCACCCCTGAGAGATGGAGAAGAAAGCAGCTAGCTGCACCATGAAGAGAGGTGATGTGACTTGCCCAAGGTCACTCAACAGGACAATGGCAGAGCTGAGACTAGAGGCTAGGTCACCTGAGTCGCAGTCCAGTGCCCTATTGACCAAAGCACTCTGCCCTGCAAACATCATGCAAACCTTTAGCTGTAATTCACAATCATCATCATCATCAGGTGATCAACTTTGCTGCAATAAAGTGATCGTGCAAGGCCTTCCATGAGTAACAGCAGGGTTCCTGAAACTGTGATGCTTCAGTGCAAGTGCAAGTGCAAGTGAAGGCTCTGAGTGATTGAAAGGTGTAGTCCTCTGCACTGTACAAGAGCAATCTTTAAACTCCTTGTGCAGTTTCCCCCTTACTTGTAAGGTAACGGTAAAATAAATAGGTGTAGTATGAGAGGAACTGGACACATCGAAGAAGACATGGGCTTGTGTGACCCCTTGTGATGCTAATAAGACACTTAGCTAGGTTCTTCCCTATTAGGCTTACTTTCGGGAGAAGTAACTTGCTAGTTGTGCAGCCACTCTCCAGTTAGTGCAGGGCTTAGCTCCCCTGAGCTCTCTGTCCTGTTCAATGTTTATATGCACAGCCCTCTGCATCTTCATTGTTCAGGATCAAATAACCCAAGCAGGATCCTAACAGCACTTGTGTGAAGTGAGTCTATGTTATTGTTACCATTTTACAGATGGGAAAACTGATGCACATGCGTGAAGTCACTTGCTACAGTACTAGCACTGCAACTAGAACTCGTGTGTTGCTGTTCCCCAGTCCCTCTCTGGGTTCAGCAGAAGAAGGGGAAGTTTTGCCACTGAATTCAGTGGGGTCAGGATTTTACCCCATCTCTCTCTGCCTATCTCACCATTTACTTTTAAGTGTTTAAGACTCAGTTTCACCCATTCCTAATTCTTCGTCATTTCCTATGCAGAAGCACATATGACAAAAGTTCTGAAATATGATTTGCAAAACAATGAGAATTTCCCCACCCTCCCCCAAAATCTAGTGATATGATGAATCAACACATTATAATGTGTTCCTCATCGCTCTGCTCTGTCACGTGGCAGTACCAAGTAATACTTTTGCCTTGCCTGCTTGTCTGGAAGACAGTGCTTTGACTCTGAACCTACTCTCTACTGCTCATGTGCAGTTCCATTAAAGTGTCTTTTCTCCCGTTTTGGTTATAGACGATTATTGCCTTCGTTTCTTGCCATTCCAATCCACATGTCTGCCAGCCAGCAAGTAAAGTGTAGAGCAACCCATAGTGGCCATTGCTGCACATTCTGCAAATGAAAAACAGCAGGCTTTTTCCTTTACATCACTGTCATGACACATCACAGAGCAATGCCAGAGCGACACTAAGCTGCACTGGGCTTTTTTAGTCTTGTAACATATAGGAACCTGCTGCAAAGCAGTGAAATGGCAGCAATGTGAAAGGCTTTTGACAATCCTGCTAGCAGCAAGTAATTGTTGTGGATGGGGAAGAACTGAGTGGCTGGTCTTATCCTCAGTCCTGGCCCCAGTGTTTCTAGCTGGGCTCTGATGGAAAGACCAACCTATGCATTCTACATCAGCTCCTGAGGCCACTAAATTCCACTGGATATGCCAGTGCCCTTGAGATGGAGAGCCCATATCTCTGGCTTCTTGTAGGAAACTTCAGCATAGGAACCACAGAGTGCATGTTCTTTTCCCATCTCTGTTTCTGTCTCCATAAGGGGCTTGGTGCACAAAGGGACAGCAACCTACTTCTCCAGCCCTGTTCCATAGGTCAATATAGTAGGAGTAGGGTCATAGCCCTGCCTCTTCCCCACCACCTTGGGGATGAACGACTCCTCTGGGGGGTCAGTTCCTTGTACAGGGCATGCAAAGGGGAAGGCTCCTTGCACCATCCCTCATCATGACCCTTGCAAAGGCTAGTCGCTATTTGACCCCCTGCATGTAGAGCATAGTAGCTGTTTTGTAGCGAGAACATCCAGACACAGCAGGGGTGGGAAGAGACAGAACTGGGGAGGGGCAGCCAATGAGGGACAGCACTGGCTGGGGCGGATTGTGATATGTGGGGGGGAGGAACTGTGGGGAGACACACATCATGCTCTCTCACAGAGAAATGACTTTAGTTTATTCTTATGGATTTTTGCATAATCTAAAGTAAGTCATTTGAGATGCAATATGCTTTGCTCTTTGGATTTGGAAATAGAATAGTTTATCCCAGATGCAATGCTCCAGTTGTGCATTAGCAGCACAACACATGTGCAATATATGCCACCTGTAGCTCCATGGGCTTATATGCATACCAGTTAACAGTAAACACTTCAGTGCTATACTTAATGTTGCCATTTTTAGAGAGCCCTCCTACGTTCCATTAAATTGAGTCACGTCTTCCACATCTGCGGCTGCTGATGTGAAGTACTTTTTTGTCTTGAGCTTTCATATTTGCAAGTTTTCATTGTCTTTCTTAATAATAGCACCTTTCATAACATTTTTTATTGTTTGTGGTTGTTATTAAAATTATAATACCATTGAAATCTAGCCAGGAAAAACTATGCATGGTTATACCCAACAATTCTACTGATCGACTTTCTCTCCTAACTAGTTAGGATGAAGGAGTCTGACAAGGTTCTTAAGCAATTTTTCTTTCAGGCTAGCTTAATATAATTGAATAAAACTTTGCTAGACATTTTGCAGCCTGATGGCTTGGTGTCTAGATTTCGTAATTCAGGCACTGAAAAATTGTATTTTACAGTAATAGTGGATGAAAATGTCTGTTTTATTTGTTAGTTATTTATCATCAATGAATGATGACATTGATAATTGCATAATATTACAACCTGTGATAGGAATTACTATTTCACTATGCATGAGCATGACATCATGAATCACAGACCAGAATAAATTAAACAGCAGAAATTGCTGCCTTTTCTGAGCCATGCAGCTCTTCCTATGGTTTCTGATTTAGCCCTAAAAAGATTTTAACCTAGTACTTTTCTTGGTCTGCCCTTATTTTTCCACACTAATTCAAAGAATATCTGAGAAAGTCTTTTTCCTATTTTAAATAAAAATGTGTTCACTTTTCTCTTACAAACGTCAGTCAATAGAGCAGGTTTTCAGAGGCGGTCTCCGGGAGGTCTCAGCATACGTTTGCAAGAGAGCTTTCATTTTCTGCTTCACTTATGTTCATAGTTACAGCAATAAGCACTTTATTCTGCACGTCATCCTACTGACTTCAGTGGCACTCTGCTATGAGTTGGTGAGAGCAGTAGTGAAAGACATGTAATGTAAACTGTGTGGGATGGTAAAGGAATGAGACCATTCCCAGTGAGAGCTGTTGGACTGGATTGGAATGGATGGAAAGACAAAGTAATAACATTGGGACAGGCTAGCATCAACAGACAGGTGTTTAACTCTCTCCTCAGTGTTTTGCTTTGCACACAGACAGAAAAGGTTGGGGTAAAACAAAAGAACTCCTGACTGATAACTTGGCCAGCAGCAAAAGGTTTAGACAGCTCCCTATAAACAACAGCTCTTTAGTCGTTGGAAGAGGGAGCACAGAGGGGTCATGTTCCAATGGGAAAGACTGACAGAAAGAGTAGCTTTCTTCTAACTCTGAACAAGGACCTTTATTAGAATTACACACATTAAAAGAAAGTTAAGGTTGTAAAATTAAGCACCCAAAAGTAAGGAAATCCCTGATTTAAGGTTGCCTGTGTAACCTTACTTTCACCAGCCTTTGTGAGTGTGCATTATGGTACAGACGTAGTCTTAAAAATTAGATAGACCTAGCTATATTGCTGTGAAAAATTTCATGCCCTGAGTGCTGTGGTCAGAGTGACATAATACCCGGTGTAGACACAGCTAGGTTGACAGAAGATCTTTTCCATTGACCTAGCTACCACTGCTGAGAGGTGGCTTAGTTACAGCAGTGGAAAAACCTCTTCTGTTCATGTAGGAAGCATCTGCACTACAACCACATAACTGCAGGTGTGCCACTGTAGTGCTTTTAGTGTAGACATATCCACAGTCTTTAATCACATGATCACATACTGTTTTTCCTAAAGAATCCCTGCCTTACTGAATTCACAGGCCGGGCATGTTATTGGATTGACACAGGGTTGTGCAATGAAGGAAGCTGGATATAAATTTGACACTTACCTCCCTGGCTGGACTCAGGTAGTTGAATGTCTAAGTGACAGCAGATGTTCTCATAATGATGTGTACCTGCAAGACTCTGAGAAAAATGGGAGGCCAGGGTGAGGCCTCTTAAAAACTAGGCCCATTGTCAGGGAGCAGTATAGAGTATGCTGGCTTAGATAACATGCAGTTGGTGGTGAATAAAGGAACAATTACAACTGAGGCAGATGCACTCCAGGAGGAATTCAGGAGCTTGATTCTGTACTTATTTATACTAGTGTAAACAAGGAACAATCCCTATGAAGTCAGTGGAATTACATGGGCTCGGAAGCAGTGTGAGGGGAGAGTCAGGCCCCTTGGAATTTGTATCATCACTTTTTGTGAGGAAGGAAGCTGTAATGTGGAACTGGGATACCTGCAGAAGCCCTGCCACTGGAGGCTGCCTAGAGGATGAGCTGGATGTATGTACCTCTTAGCTGCCCATAACGAGGCCCCTCTCCTGGTTAGCACCACCCATTTTAGGGGCAGTGCTGGCAGCTTTGCTCTCTCCCCAGGCAAGTGAAGACTGCTGCCACTTCCACTATTGTAATTACCTCCGGGGTGGACTTTCCACCACCAAGCACTCTGCCTCTCCATTTTCATTGTTAGTAGGTGGCAAAACACATGGGGTGAATATGATCCCACAGCTCTAGCACTACCACATATCATTATAAAACAGTTTGGTCCCATCCCCACATGACCTACAAACTTTATAAGACAATCAGGAATCTATTGTAGTACAATATTGTCCCCATCTGGTCAGTTGTGTTGCGTGAATGGGCTTTGAGTCTCAACTGGGTTTCTCTCTGTGTGTGGCAAGCTCCTCATTTTGGTTGGAAATCTATATACAGGGCTTTCACTTGCTTGGAAATGGTTCCTGTGCCAGACTGGGCCACAGTGATGGCTCTGCCAGGTTACAGACTTACAGTCACATTTTGTATCTCAATAAAAATAGCTAATACTAAAAAGTAAAGGATGATTAACCTCAGATCTGTTCTCAACAAAACAAGGCCACCTCGATAAGTAATAAAAATAGCCTCTCAATGGTCCTTGTGGCTGTCAGATTTTCACTCTGTGATCTATCAGTCAAAAAACCATGGAAAAAAAGGAGTATTAATGTGCCACTGTCGTGTGTGAGTGTGTGCGCGCGCGCGCCTGTGTCCAAGGCTGCTCTGCTCTGTCCTGTCCTTCAAACCATCTCCACCAGTAAATCATTTAGCTCACCCTGTCACTCTCTGCCATTGTGAAGAGACAAAAGCTCCCCATTTAACCCCAACCATGGCTGATTCACTCTGCAGTGAATGGAAGTTAACAAAAGGGGGCTAGAGGGGAAGGTGGCTGTTGGGTTGAATTTCATGTAGTCTGGTGGTGGTTTTCTCTCTCTCTGTTGTTTTAAATCAGCAGCACCTCTCACACTGAGATTGTTTTTGAAGACCACATGTTTGTCAACAGATCTGTTCTGCTTCAGTAACTTGACCCCAGTCTGGCTTAAAAGGTTTGAAAGGGCAAGAAACACATATATCCAGCTCAGCATCCATCTGTTAACCCTTTCACCTGGCCAGCTTTTGTAGGGTACTTTTGTTATTTTAAAAAAGGTAGCACGAAAACATCTAATTAATCATGGGGGAGCAGAAGCATTCCAGTCAACCAAATTTTACATGAAATCTGCCCTGCACTTATTTGGTCTTTCTCACCCAATGCACTGCTCTAATTAATCAGCTAAGAGCAAACCCCTCAGAATGGTCATAACCCCTGCCACATCACCCCAAGGTGTGAGAACTCAAGCTTATAGCCTCAGACATTTACCTCCCATGCTACTGCATGTTGTCCTATCTGCCAAGATATCAGGTTGGGCTCAGAATATTATTTTTAATGAAAAAAATGGGGGACAATGGATTGGCGTTCACAACATGCCCCCCTGTAAGTATCCAGCTATAGCCTATCTGCAGTCTGGAGAAACAGATGATCCATCTATCAGTTGCATATGCCCAATAACTGAATTTCGCCCATTGCGATAATCTCTTTTTCAAAACTGTACTGACCAAGATTTAGTCTTACAGTCTCCTTAAAATATGAAAAATCAAAAATCCATGAGGTCAGAGAGAAATAAATTTTAGCAGTACAGTTGGTAAAATAAAATGTACAAAGAAACCAAGTGATATAGCAATAGATACATTGTTTACTTCTTCCCTACATTTAACTACAAAATCTCATGGCCTGGCACAGAATTTGAAATGGCAAGGACTATAAAGTTTATATATCAACTAACACGTAGTCACAAATAGCTGAAACTGAGATTTCTAATGGCACATCATTAAATCAGTTTTAGCCATTACAGAAGGCCGTCGGTATTCAATGACAAGGTACTGAGTATGTTCTGTTTTAAGAAGCAAGCAATGTCTCATGAGCAGAGGAGGCACCAGCTATCTCATCTGTATTACCCACATTCCAGGAGATGAATATGAGTTAAACCTTTTTTTTACATGTACCATTTAATGACATGCAATTCAGCATATGGGTTTTAAGGTTAATGCTTATCTTACTATGTATTCTTTATTCTCATGTCAGACATTTTAAATGTATTAAATTATCTTTTTTACTATGAAGAGTGTTGTGTCAAACACATATTTTTTTATAGCAACATTGTACATCATATACCTATGTCTTTATCAAGAAAAAATTACCTCTCTTTGGATCAGTCTTCTGATCTCTCTCTCTCTCTCTCTCTCTTTCTTTTTCAAGGCTCACATTAATTTCCTTACAGATGTGTCTGCAGTAGGTGGAGAAGAAATTAAGCTTTCCCCCCCCCCTGGATCTATAGTGTATGTGAATTGTCTTTCCTTTCTAACTGTGGGGTAGCCATCACAGATTTAAGCACAAATGTAAGCAATATCTGATTTCCCATTCCATCTGTATTCAGTTTCTTTGTATAGTTTCTTACAGACATTATGGAGTGCAGTGGAGGAGCTGCTTACAAATGCCTATTGCTGCACTGGGCAAACTGCCAGAGTTTCACTCCAGGAGGTTGGAACTGGAATCTTTAATTAACTTGAACCAAAACTTTGAATGTTAAAGAATAAAAAAGGGGGAAGGCGAGAGGGGGACAAGAAAATAGTGTTTTCAGTACTGGAATCTTAATTTTTGGTCATGATCTGACATAGTCATAAAGTTATAAAATTATTCCTTACATATACTTAGTAGATCAGAGTAAATAATTCCAACTAATATCTTATCCAATGGATTTGGCCTCTCTGTGTCTCTGCTCAGGGAATATCTGTGAGCTGATTGCCATTTCCACGACTTCAGTATTAACCTTTATTTAACTTTTTTTGTCATGTGTTGCTTGATCACAAGTAGTTGATCCTCTGCAATCTGTGCTCAGTATTATCCATTTGAGGAGCCCCCGTCTCCACTATTTTGCACCCTGTGTAGTTAGTATTGTTATTATCACAATTATTAGTTGTTATTTGTATTGTGGTAGCACCTCAAGCCAAGTCATAGACCAGGACCCAACTGTGTTAGGCACTGCACAAGCATGTAACAATAACACAGTTCCTGTCCCAAACTGATTATAATCTAATTGTCGGATAAGAGACAACAGGTGGGTACAGACACACAGAGGAGGACTATTAAACAATGAAACTATATTGATCATTTACACTTGAGCAAAGTGGATATCAAATGTTATGGAAGCAGAATGGTAGCACTTTACCCCTATTTTGCACTCTCTTTGCACAGGTATACAAGGTGCAAAGCTGTGGAAAATCAGGCCCAAAGCGTTGGCTTACTTGAGAGCAGTAGGCTAAACCATGTGGTATATTGCCCATTCCCCTCTCCCCATTTCCTGTCTGAATAGGTATGAGTACTATGAATGCAAAAACTAACATTTGGTTTCTACGAAAGCTCATGCAAGTGACTTTGAGATACAGTTTCTTCAAACATTCTTGCCAATAAAGTTTAGTTGCTTGACTGTTTGTGGAAAGCAAATATGGACGGGGTATGCACTGGCCAATGTGAATTAATTAAAAATTCAAAAGAATATTCACTCTGGGCCTGATTCTCCTCTCATTTACCTTGTCTCATATTGATGTAATGCCATTTCTTTCATTAGAGTTACTCTGACTTTACAGCAGTGCAAGATAAATTTACCAAGTTCAGTATTTGCCAAGTGCTAGCATTCAACATGAGAAGTTTTGTTATTCTTTACATTGAATTGCATTTGCTCAGCCTGGCCTCATCAAGCATCAGGTATATGGAAAAGAAAAATACAAATGGCTCATCACAAAAGAAACTGTGGTGCTGTTTAGATCATCTGTGACCTTCCCAGAGGAAGAGTTCAGCCAAATTAAAATACTCTAAGCCAAAACTACCCACAAAAGCACACAGGCTGCTCCCTGCCCTTCCTCCTATATTCCCACTGCAGTTTCAATTGAAAAAGGTATTAATTTCCTCTCGCAAACTGATGTTTAGCATTGTTATGGGCTGTTAAATAGTTGCAGCATTTCACCCCATAAGGTGTTTATATTTCACTTGTGTGTGAATTGAGCCCTGTGTATAGTTTAGGACCCTTGTAATATAATTGGCTACATGAAGGCAGACCTCTATGCTAACTCAGAACCATTTTGAAGTTAATGGGACTCCTTCCAACCTCTAGGCTCTGCCCTCCTGGATGCAGGATCAGGACCTCAGTCTATAAAATCATTTGAGATCCTCCAGCCTGAAAGGGGGCTCTATAAACATGAGGACAGCTTCTGCTAGGATTTGCACCCCAAGAAATCCTATTGACTCAGTGGGCCCACAGAGTGAGAGTCAGAGCAGAAACTCAACTTTTAATATTATCTCCAGCTGCCTTCAATAGGAGCCCTGGTTTAACTTTAAGGTGTATATATTTACTCTTTAATAAGCAAATTTGACTCATATGCATTAAATAGAATTATGCATAAACTGTGGGAGGAGTCTGTTCCCTTTGGAGAGGGTAGAATCATAGAAGATTAGGGTTGGAAGGAACCTCGGAAGTTCAGCTAGTCCAACCCCCTGCTCAAAGCAGGACCAATCCCCAGGCAGATTTTTACCCCAGTTCCCTAAACAGCCCCCTCAAGGATTGAGTTTACAACCCTGAGTTTAGCAGGCCAATGCTCAAACCACTGAGCTATCCCTCCCCCTGAGTTAATTCATACTCAGACACAATGGCAAATCAATCACTATCAGAGTGTAAAAACTTTGTTCTGATTTATACTGCATAAATACTGCACAGAGTAACTCCTTTGCCTTCAACGGAGTTCTTCTGGATTTAAAGTGAAGACAGTGGAATTGGCTCAGAGCACATATACAGTACAATATTAAGGCATGCACAATAAGAAAGTAAAACTCAGTTATTGGACCTTGTCAAGAATGTGCACAATGCAGTAATCAGATTGAATCTTTCATCTAATCACTAATATGCAACAATCTTGCTTTGCCAGAACTCATTCCTGAGTGGTATATGCAGCATTAATCTGAGTCCAAACATTTTAGGAGGTTATCTATGACTATATCAAAGACAGCATTGTTTGGTTTATATTATAAGCATGACTCCATCTAACCAGCTAAGGAAAAACAATTTGTCATGTAATGTACTGTAGCCTACAGGCCTGTCTGAAAATCTTTTTTTTAAATTGCTTGTTATCCTCAATAATATCAAAATAGGAAAACTATCCCAACTTCAGAGTGACAGCAGATTTGTTTAGAATAAACCTTTTAAAACCCTGGTCAACATTCATCTCTCTTATAACACCACTGAAGTTAGTAGTGTTCAACCTGGGATGAATTTGGCCAGAAATATTTACATGTGGCAAATCAAACTCTGTTTCATTTGTATTGCTTGGTTTTAACTATGCCAAATAGTCACAATTAAAAGGGAAATTACTCAGAAATAGCATTGTTTGGCTTTTCATGACAACTTGAGTATAGTCTGTGTTACTGAAAAATTTGCCTATTTATACAGATTTTTTACTAAATTGGGGGTTCTCTTTTTTAATGAAGATGAGCCCTTTTTGAGTGACAAATGGCTTTAGAATTCAAGGTTAGAAATTCTCAATTCCAATGAAAACAAAACAGCTGTTATCAGAAAAGTGAAATGTTAGGGGCACAAATCCCTTGAACTGAAACAGTGAACATTTTCACAGCATGGTTCCCAGGTATTTTCACTAGTTGAGACATCACTAAACGCAGCACATTTAACTCTATGCATGAGGCACACATTGATATGAAAATATTCTTTTCCAATTTACTCAATGAGGCTTCACTACAACTCTGGCTAGTTTTCAGAGAGATTCCTAGGTAGTGCCCAAAACGTTCTCCTTCTCCATCATGCATCAGACATTAGCACTTTCCCCTTTTTTTAAAATGACAAGGATGTTGAGAATTCTCTGGGAACAAATTTTAAATTAAACTCTCTGTATAAATGTGTGGCTATCTTTCATTCTTTATGGCTGTGAACATTTCAAAGAAACAGGTAAGCTTTTAGTAAAGGGCACTAACACTATTGTGCTTGCAATGAAATTGTTGGCCATTCAATGATGGGTCACAAACAATCCAAGCTCCCTCCACAGAATGCCACACAGACCTCACAACACTGAGGGCTTTTACACACTGCCACTTACATTGGTATGTCGCTCAGGGGTGTGAATAAGCCACCCCCCCCCCCAAGTGACAGAACTTACACCTACCCAAGCACCAGTGTGGACAGTGCTATATTGGCAGGAGAGCTTCTCCTGCCAACACAGCTACTGCTTCTCCCTGTCGGCCTAGAGCGTCTTCACCAGACATGCTCCAGCAGTGCCGCTGCATCGATGCAGCTGTGCTGTTGTAGCACTTCTAGTGTAGACTAGGCCTCTCTCTTCAGTTTGCGTGGGTTTCTGATAGTGATGAGTAAAGATCAACATTGGAAGGTGCAGGGGAAATTAATTTCTATAAAACTTTGGGGAACCGTCCAAACTCTCCAAAACCATTTTGATTTACCTAACTGGGCTGGAAATCTCACATGAACAGGTTAAGGCCAACAGTGCATGAACTGGAAATACCATGAGAACAGCTTTCCCTGCGGATGCTTTCTCTTGTGGTCATATGACTGACACATCTGTCTGTTGAGAACCTAGCATGCTGCTAGTGTCATGCAAACCATATTGAAAATAATGATAGAGGAGTCCAAAAATGGGGGAGGGAGGATTGATACCACTTTTTGAACCATAAGAAATGTTTGGTTCAATGGATGACCAAATGTTCAGTTCTAATTTTATCTAGACTAGTTTTCTGATGCCTAGTTTTTGAGGTACTGGGTGGAATTTTTAATGACACTGACCAATGATCCGATAAGTATCATGTACTGCAGCGGCAGACTCATTACATATGCCTGTATAATTACAAAGCAAAGATTAAATCATATGTGATTTACTGCCTCTACAAGACTGCAGTTTACAAACTTGTATTAATTTTGAAAGTACACATGTAATTGCTAAGTAAATGATAGGAGCATTAAGCTGCTATGTAGTTACATGGTACTTAAATACTGAGGACTTACTATGTAAGAGAAAATTATATGATTCCCAAGAGATATGCCTTGGAACTCAAAGTTCTACCAAACACTGAATATCATGAAAACTCCCATTAATTTTTTTTTTTTAATTTAAGGCATCAAAGCCCGTCCTCCTCCCTGTGAGTCTCTGATAATGAAATAGACTGGGGGAAATGGAATATTCCACATTATACGCTGGCCCGGCACACAGAGTGCACTCAGAATATAATTGTGGCACAGTTTTCTGAGCTTTTTACCTCTTGGCTCTCACTCTTTAAGAAGTTTCACTCATCTTGTGGCTTAGACATTGAGTGGCAGAATTTTCCCCTGAATTCTTGGTCATACCCTATTGCAGTCTTTTGTGAGTGAGCTCAGGGGAGGTTTTTCACTAAGGTTCAAATCTCTTTGCCCTTAATTCAGTTTTGCTTCAGAGCTCATTTCAGAAGCAGGCAGTCACTAGGGAAGTTACAAATAAATGTGCATGGGAGAACCTAAAAGGCTGTTGCTGACTTTTTTTTCCACAGTTTTACTGTTAGGCTTTTTTTTAAACTAAAGAATGTTTGTCTTGTGTTTTGAGAAAAACAAACGGTAAACCCTTGCAAAATTGATGGAGTCTTATGGGATGATGCCTCTAGATTACAAGCAAAACTTTCTCTGTGAGGGGCTAACAATGCTGCAGGGGGCCATCTTGCTTCACTGAACTGGAATATCCAGTCTTTGAGAGCGCTCACACATTAGGGCTAAGATTGCTCTCTCTATAGCAACGGTCTTCCCTCCAAGCCTTTCTTTTAAAGAAGCTTTACGACTTAGCATTGCCACAGCCGACCTTCTGTCCTATTTTTCTTCTGAACTTCCACCATCTAAGTAATCACAGTTAAGTCTTATGCAGGGCTCTACTCCAGTACTTTAGTTTGTATATTGAGGTGATTGAACAGAGCAAATGCTTCACTCCAGATTTCTTTATTGTGATGTGGCATTGGCTTGTCAAATCACAGACGTGGAATCGTCTGGGTCCCATATGACTTTTGTGTGTGTGTATGTGTTGGGGGGAGGGGGCATGTGTGTACGTGCATGCACACTCTTAAGGGAGAAGTCATTCCAAGGCATATTGAAACCAGAGCTTTCTAAATTGTCTCTTTGAAGGCCTTTTTCCTTATTAAACATTCAGGAATCAACAACAAATGAGCGATTTCATTTGAAAAATTGATTTCAGGATCAAAGAATTTATTTACAGTGTCTCAAAGGAAGTAACACAAAACGTAACTCAAGTAAAATTCTGAGTTTTATAAACATGCCCAAGATGGTGGTGGTGGACCAGAGAACAATAAGCTTTTCAGAAGATCAGTTGAGTGATAATGAGTAGGGCTGTCAATTAATCGCAGTTTACTCAAACGATTAACTCAAAAAAATGAATTGCAATTAATCACAGTTTTAATCGCACTGTTAAACAATAGAATACCATTTGAAACGTATTAACTATTTGGGCTATTTTTCTACATTTTCATATATATTGTATTGTGTGTTGTAATTGAAATAGAAGTGTATATTTTTATTACAAATATTTGCCCTATAAAAATGATAAACAAAAAAATAGTGTTATTCAATTCACCTCATTCAAGTACTGCAGTGCAATCTCTTTCACAGCTGCCAACTTTCACACAGTAAATATCCCCCGACTTTCACAATAAGCCAAAAAACAAACTAATTCCATTTTAAAACAAGGCCAAAACAAGACAAAGCCCTACACTCTGTGTGACTAGATCCCCCCCGGCATGCAGCCTGGGACTGCAGTGGGCCCTCTGTGCACCTCGGACTCTCTCCCCACCATGCCCCTGCTTGCAACTTGCCCCTGCTTGCTGGAAGCTGATAAAAAAAAAAAAGAAGCAGCAACAAACTACAAGCAAGAAGCGACAAGCCAAACAAACAACAAGCCAAAAACTAAGCAACAAGCAACTCACAACCTAATTAAGCCAAAAATAAGCCCAATTCTGCATTTTTTTCCCATGGGTTTGGCATGTCTGATTCTTTATTGTGAAAGTGCAACTTACAAATGTAGATTTTTTTTTGTTACATAACTGCACTCAAAAACAAAACAATGTAAAACTTCAGAGCCTACAAGTCCACTCATTCCTACTTCCTGTTCAGCCAATTGCTAAGACTAACAAGTTTGTTTACATTTGCAGGAGATAATGCTGCCCTTTTCTTGTTTACTGTGTCACCAGAAAGTGAGAACAGGCATTTGCATGGCACTTTTGTAGATGGCATTGCCAGGTATTTATGTGCCAGATATCCTAAACATTCGTATGCCCCTTCATGCTTTGGCCACCATTCCCAGAGGAACCATACTTCCATGCTGATGACACTCGTTAAAAAAATATTGTTAATTTAAATATCTGTGACTGAACTGCCTTGGGGAGAATTGTATGTCCCCTTGCTCTGTTTTACCTCAGGTCTGCCATATATTTTCATTGTAATACACAGTCTCGGATGTATGACTTCTAGCACATGTTCTTTTTAATAACACTTCATGCAGATTTACAAAAAGTCAAGAAGGTTACAATTGAGATTTCTAAGATGCTATAGCACTCAACCCAAGTTTAAGAATCTATAGTGCCTTCCAAAATGCTGAGCGCGAGTGAGAATATGGAGCCTGCCTTTCAGAAGTCTTAAAAGAGGCAACACTCTGATGCAGAAACTACAGAAGCCTGACCACCACAATAAGAAAAATCAAAGCCTCTACACGTTGGCATCTGACTCAATAATGAAAATGAACATGCATTGACGTCTGGCACTGTGTTTGGATCATTATCAAGCTTGAACCTGTATCAACATAGACACATGTCTCTGGAATGTGTTTGAAATCATAAAGGGCATAGGAAATGTTAGCATATCTGGCATGTAAATACCCGGCAATGGCTGCTACAAAAGGTGGCATGCGGATGCCTGTTACTCACTTATTGGTGAATGTTAAATAAGAAGTGGGCAGCATTATCTCCTGTGAAATTGGTAAACAAAACTTGGTTGGTCTTATATGATTGGCTGAAAAAGAACCGTAGGACTGTAGGGACTTGCAGGCTTTAAAAATTTTATATTGTTTTATTTTGAATGCAGCGTTTTTTGGTACATAATTTCTACAT
Source organism: Chelonoidis abingdonii (assembly GCF_003597395.2). Classification (NCBI taxonomy): domain Eukaryota; kingdom Metazoa; phylum Chordata; order Testudines; family Testudinidae; genus Chelonoidis; species Chelonoidis abingdonii. The sequence continues at coordinate 180,034,517 of NC_133771.1, forward strand.
TTGTAAGTTCTTAAACTTTACCATGATAAATGAGATTGCACTACAGTACTTGTATTAGGTGAATTGAAAAATACTATTTCTTTTATTTTTTTACAGTGAAAATACTTGTAATAAAATATAAATATAAAGTGAAAACTGTACATGTTGTATTCTGTGTTGTAATTGAAATAAATATATTTGAAAAATGTAGAAAACATCCAAAAATATTTAATAAAATGGTATTCTATTACTATTTCACAGTGCAATTAATCATGTGATTAAACGTGATTCATTTTTTAAGTACTAGACAGCCCTAATAATTAGCAATCAATCATGCTATATCATATCTCTGCCCTGCCTTCTTTCTCCGTTGCACGGTACCACCTCTCTGGGAAGTGCATGTGTACGTACATTCAGGGCAATGTATGCACTGAAACATGCTGTTGGAACAGGATTTTAAAAACACGGCAGTTCAGAGAAGAAAAAGGATCACATTCTCCAGAAATGAACAAGTTGAAGATAGCTTGCTGCAGGAGTCAGAGAAAATTGCATAAGCAGAGAAACCTGGACCAGGGGCATGAGGTCCAGAACAGAGGACCTGGCACCTCAGCCTCCAACAACCAAAACCCAAACAAAGCTCCAGAGTGAGGGCTTTAAGGTAGAGATCTATGTATAGATATACCATGGTTTATATGGTGGCATGGTGATAGTCACTGTCTCATTATCTATTGTTTTCCTAATTGTTCCTAACATCCTATTTCACTGCCACTGCACATTGAGTGGATGTTTTCAGAGAACTGTCCACAATGGCTCCAAGATCCGATCGTATTGTATGTATAACTATGATTAAGTTTTCCAGTATGCATTACTTCACATTTATCAACACCTGCCATTTTGTTGCCCAGTCACCCTGTTTTCTGAGATTCCTTTATAATTCTTCACTATCTGCTCTGGACTTTATCTTGAGTCGTTTTGTATCATCTACAAATTTTGCCACCTCACTGTTTACCCCTTTTTCTGGATCATTTATGAGTGTATTGAACAGCATTCATCCCAGTACTACTTCCTGGGGGACACCGCTATTTACTTCTCTCTATTCTGAAAAATGACCATTTATCCCTACCTTTGGTTTCCTGTCTTTAAACCAGTTACTGATCCATGAGAGGACTGTCCCTCTTATCCCATGTCTTCTTACTTTGCTTATGAGATGTTGGTGAGAGAGCTTTCGGAAAGTCCAAGTATACAATAGCCACTAGATCACCCTTGTCCACATGTTTGTTGACCCTGCTCCGCTCAAAGAATTCTAATACACTGGTGAGGCATGATTTCTCTTTACAAAAGCCATGTAGGTTCTTTCCCAACAAAACATGTTCATCCATGTGTCAGATCACTCTGTTCTTTACTATAGTTTCAGTCAATTTGCCTGGTACTGAAGTTACACTTAGTGGCCTGTAATTCCCAGGATCACCACTGGTGCTTTTTTAAAAAATTGGCATCACATTAGCTATCCTCCAATCATCTGGTACAGAAGCTGAGTTGAGTGATAGGTTACATGCCACAGTTAGTAGTTCTGCAATTTCATATTTGATTTCTCCAGAACTTTTGGGTGAATGCTACCTGGTTCTGGTGACTTATTACTGCTTAATATACCAATGATCATGAATTAGGAGACCAGAGGTGACCGGTGTAGTGCAGGTGATGCATGACACAAAGCAGAGATGGGCGATGTATGACACAAAATGGAGATGTAGTCTGCAGGCAAGACAATAGGTGGACAACCCGAATCAGTGACTGGATCCCCAGAGACCACCAGTGAACACTGGGCAGACCGAAAATATGCTGAGCCAATCCCATGACAAAACTCCTTGGCTAGAAATGGAAAGAATGTGCTCACAACAAAACGGAATAGTGTGGTGTCAATTTGTGTTCATGGAGGAACGGACAAGGACAAGCCGGACAAAGGTGACAAAGGTGACTATATCAATTTGTTCCAAGACCTCCTCTATTGACATCTCAATCTGGGACAATTCCTCAGATTTGTCATCTAAAAAAAATGTCTCAGGTGTGGGAATTTCCCTCACAGCCTATACAGTGAAGACTGATGCAAAGAATTCTCTTAGCTTCACCACAATGCCTTGTCTTCATTGAATGTGCCTTTAGAACCTCGATCATCCAGTGGCTCCACTGACTGCTTGGCAGGCTTCCTGCTTCTAATGTACTTACTCTTTTGTGTGTGTGCTGTGAGTTTTTGAATCTTTGCTAGTCGTTCTTCAAATTCTTTTTTGGCCTTCCTAATTATACTTTTACACTTGCCTTGCCACAGTACATGCTCTTTTCTATTTTCCTCAGTAAGATTTGCCTTCCAATTTTTAAAGGATGTCTTTTTGCCTCTAACCGTCTCTTTTACTCTGTTGTTTAGCTATGGTGGAACTTTTTTAGTCCACTTAAATGTTTTGCTTTTTTAATTTGAGCCTGTATTATGGTGTTTTTTAAAGTTTCCATGAAGCTTGCAGACATTTCACTCTTGTGACTGTTCTTTTTAATTTCTGTTTAACTAAATACTGTTATAGTGAGTTTCTTTGTATTTCTGCCAGTCCTCACAAAGATGCTAAATTTTATTATATTATGATCACTGTTACTGAGAGGTTCAGCTATATGCACATCTTGGGTCCGATCCTGTGCTCCATTTAGGATTAAATCAAGAATTGCCTCTCCCCTTGTGAGTTACAAGAGTAGTTGCTCCAAGAATCAATCATGAATGGTGTCTAGAAACTTTATCTCTGCATCCCTTCCTGAGGTGACATGTACCCAGTCAATAGGACAATATTTTAAATCCCCCATTATTCCTGAGTTTTCTGTTTTTGTAGCATCTCTAATCTCCCTGACTCACTGTCACCATCTGTAAATTGCCACGTATTCGCAGGGGTGAAAGGAAATGCAGGCCTGTTATTTACCAGGCTGCACGTGGCAATGGACTGTATAGGTAAGGGATGCAAAGAGAGTATGGGCTACGATGCAAACTGCAGACACACACACAACTAAAGTTAATCAATTTAAAGTTTTATTGGGGATAGTTACAAGGGGTAGGGGAGCAGCGTATGATTAGCTAATAGAGTTAATAAAACTTAAAACACACAATGACTAAAATATCTACTAACAATATTTATAAACAAAGATGCAGCATTTAGTACTAATTGATACTTACAAATACAAACCAACGCATAACGACCGGCAAACGTAGAAACCCTGTTTGAAACACGTGAGCTGAGAGAGAGGCTTCGAGGTGATCAGGCTCGGTTAGGGTGTTACACAGGATTACACAGGATTCGTTTTTCTTTCTCCTCTCCCTGCCTGCACATGGCAGGGCCGGCCTAAAGTACCTACTTATGACATCATAGAAGTGTCATAGGGGACGGGGCCAAAACCTGTGTGTGTTCGTTCTCTGATTGGCACAAGCAAAGTTTTACACCAAGTAGGGGAGCAGGTGCCTAAAAGTCTGGCTTCGCCCCCAAAAGGTGAGGAAATGCATATTGTTTTAGAATGCGTTCAACACTGAATGACAAAAGAGAAGAGGCCAGGCAATACCGTATGGGCAAGTTCTACAGGATGCAGACAGGAACTCATCTTAACACCAATCCTGGTCAGGTGGGTCCTATAATATATTCCTACCACTACATTTTTTATAATTCAAACAGATGGAATTTCTATTCTTATGGAATTCTGTGGTACAGTCTGAGCTGTTTATAGATTTTTACTCTCTTTTGACTTCTATGCTTTTTTTTTCTTTTTTCACATACAGTGTCCACTCCCCCACCAGCTTGACCTACCTCTGTAGCCTGGTCCTATCACTACGTCGGTTTAATACGCAGAATTTAGCAGGCGTTTGAAACCGATATTTAACGCTGACACCCATCCACACAACGAGGCCCTTTATATCAATATAAAGGTGGAAGGCTCTTTAAACTGGTTTCTGTACTCCTCCCGACCCCCAAAGAGAAGTAGCGCTGAAATCGGTATTGCCATGTCGGATTAGGGTTAGTGTGGCCACAAATCGACGGTATTGGCCTCCGGACGGTATCCACAGTGCACCATTGTGACCGCTCTGGAAAGCAATCTGAACTCAGGATGCACTGGCCAGGTAGACAGGAAAAAGCCCTGCAACTTTTGAATTCATTTCCTGTTTTCCCAGCATGGAGCTCTGATCAACACGGTGTGGCGATGCAGTCCCAAATCCAAAAAGACTCCAGCATGCGACCGTACGGGAGATACTGGATCTGATCGCTGTATAGGGAGACAAATCTGTTCTATCAGAGCTCTGTTACAGAAGACGAAATGCCAAAGCATTTGAAAAAAAATCTCCAAGGCTATAGACAGAGTCCACAGCACAGTGCTGCGGTGCTGACAAGTGTAACGGAAAGCCAAAGAATCAAATGGATGCTCATGGAGGAGAGGAAAGAGCAGTACTGAAGGACTCCAGCTATCCCACAGTCCCCGCAGTCTCCGAAAAGCATTTGCATTCTTGCTGAGGCTCCCAGTGCCTGTAGGGTCAAACACATTGTTCGGGTGGTTCAGGGTATATCTCGGCAATTTACCCCCCTCCCCTCAACCCCCATGAAAGAAAAGGGAAAAAAATTCATTTCTTGACTTTTTTCAGTGTCCACTGTATGTCTACTGCATGCTGCTGGTAGACACGCGTGCTGCGGCACTGAACAGCAGCATCCTCTCCCCTCCCTTCCCGGTGGCAGATGGTACAGTGCAGTAGACTGGATAGCTGTCCTCATCATCCTGTGAGTGCTCCTGGCTGGCCTCGGTGAGGTTGGCCAGGGGCACCTGGGTAAAAATAGGAATGACTCCTGGTCATTCCCGGCAGAATGGGTACAGAACGGCTGGTAACTTTGCATCTTCATCATAGCAACTGGGGGCTGAACTCCATCAGCCCCCCCCTTTCATGTCTAAAGAAAAGATTCTGTACTGCCTGGACTATCATAGCAGCGGGAGGCTGGCTCCTCTCCCCCCTACCACTGTTTAATGTCCTGCCTGGACTATCATAGCAAGCTGGAGGCTGCCTCCCCCTCATTTTATCTCACTAAAAAGTCAGTGTTTCTTATTCCTGCATTCTTTATTACTTCATCACACAAATGGGGGGACAACTGCAACGGTAAGCCCAGGAGGGTTGGGGAGGAGGGAAGCAACGGGTGGGATTGTTGCAGGGGCACCCCCTAGAATGGCATGCAGCTCATCATTTCTGCGGGATCTGACACGGAGCGGCGTGTGCTCTCTGGTTCTCTGGCTACACTGGTTCTCTAGTACACTTTGCCCCATATTCTAGGCAGGACTGACTCTATTTTTAAATACATAAAGGAGGATGACCAAGGGGTCATTCCCATTTTTGTCTTTGCGCCCCCAAGCCTGACCTCAGCGAAGGTCCAGCCAGGAGCACCCATGACAGCAGCAGACGGTACAGAACGACTGATAACCATCATCTTCATCGCCAATTTACAATGGCACATGGCAGACGGTACAGAACGACTGGTAACCCGTCTCTGCTACCTTGCAAAGGCAAATGAATGCTGCTGTGTAGCACTGCAGTACCGCCTTCTGTCAGCGGCATCTCAGTACACATACGGTGACAGTGACAAAAGGCAAAGCGGCAGCTCCATGGTTGCCATGCTATGGCAGTCTGCCAGGCAATCCAGGTTGCTCTGTGGGTAGCTATCCTGTATCTTATCCCATAGTTTCCGCAGTCTCCCTCACCCTTGGAATTCGTGGATTGAGATCCAATGCGATGATGGTGCAAAAACATGGGGGAGGAATGTCGTCACTCATCTGGTTCCTGCGCGATGAAATCAATTCATACAGAGCAGGGTAGCGTCCTGTCCCATCTCTCTCTTGCTCCAGAAATCGACGCTAGCCTCGGTACATGGACGCACACCGCTGAATTATTGTGCTTTGTGTGGCCGCGTGCACTCGACTTTATACAATCTGTTTTACAAAATTGGTTTATGTAAAATCGGAATAATCCTGTAGTGTAAACATACCCTGTAATTCCTACATATTTGGTATACTGTCATTACTGTATCTTGATTGTCATCATTCAACCACGTTTCTGTGATGTCTATTATATCAATATCCTCATTTAATTCCAGGCACTCAAGTTCACTCATCTTAGTAGTCAGACTTCTAGCATTTGTATATAAGCACTTATCAAATGTGTCACTTTTCAGTTGTCTGCCTTCATGTGTTGTAATTGAAAGGGCCTGTTTGTCATTTCACTTCAGTTTCTCTTTTCTCTTCAGTTCCCACCTGTACTTTATCCTCTTTGAAGTCTGCATGTTACTTGTTTCCAGGGCCGGCTCTAACCATTTCGCCACCCCAAGCACGGCTGCATGTTGTGGGAGGCACTCTGCTGCTCTCCGGTCCTGCGGCTCCAATGGACCTCCCGCAGTCGTGCCTGCGGATGCTTCACCGGAGCCGTGGGAGCAGCAGACCCTCCGGAGGGATGCCTGCGGGAGGTCCACCAGAGCCGCCCGCCGCCCTCCCAGCAGCCAAAAGTGTGCCCCCCACGGCATGCTGCCCCAAGCATGCATGTGGTGCGCTGGTGCCTGGAGCCAGCCCTGCTTGCTTCAGTAGTCACCTGTTCCTGAAGGGTTAAACTATAAACCAGAATACATACCAGGGTAAAGCTCTGGGAAGGGTATGCATGAATAAGTGGGATGCAGTGAGGGACAGCCCTGGTTCTTAGGCTCAGGAGAGCTGGTCCCATCCCCATGAAGTGGCTCCAGACAGAAAATCTGTCCCTGGGAAGCGTGCCTGAGAGGCTGGAGCCTGCTCAGACCCAAGGGAGCTTAGAAGAACATTGATCCAACCTATGGGTCCAAACACAGCTGCCTCATGAGCATCCACAAGGGGAAGCTCAGCCAGGATCTGGACAGGTGACAAGTTTGAATCCTTATTGCAAAGTTTGACAATAACGGGCTCAGGAGACATTATAGTCTGCAATTAGAAACCAGTTTCTGGATCCCAGTGATGTTTCAACCTATAAGGACTCCTTAGAGACAGAATAGACTCACACACAGGCAGGGTAAATCACACAATTATACACATTCTCACTCTCTCTCCTACACAAATTGCAAAAACAAATTTCTACCAAAGCTATGAGGGAATAGGAAAAAAACAGGGGCCTTTAGGGTGTTATAAAGAGTAAGCTCTTTTATCTGTAGCTGTCATAATATAGCTGCCTAGATAGAGACTGATCTTTTTGCCACATATATTTTGACACATAGCTGGCAAGCACAGTTCTATTCAAGAAATCATGTCAGAAGAATGGGCAAGATTTATGGAAGCTAGTGGTTGAGTTATCTGAAATATAACCTGAATGCCTGACTCAGGTACTGAAAGCAATGATCTAAATTATGAGATGCACCTAAGCAAAGAGTTTCCGGACCTCAATCATTGCAAGCAGGAAGGGTCATTATCTCTGTGATGAAGTCTGCTTTTGTCCCTGGAGAAATGAAAAAATGAACTGGCCCATTTCACGTCATTTGAGCTGGGTTTACATTCTTGACCCTTGATCGGACGTTGACAGAAGTGAGGAGGAGAAGGAGGAGGCTTTCTTATGCTCTGCCTAAGCTATTTTGAAACTAAGGTGGACATTTTCCTTGCCACACCACTGTGATAGCAATAGTGACCTTAGAGGCAAAGTATTTCACTTGCCACCTTTGCGAACACAGCTGTCTATGTAGCTCTGCATAAAAAGCAACAAGGGAGATGAAATAGAGCTATGCTTGCCCTAGTTAACCGGAGGATGCAATGGAGTCATTACAATATTAGGGGTTTGGCTGTATCTGGGTATCCTGGATCCTCGCCCATAACCAACTTACACAAGAAAGAACACTTTGAGAGAAAGGTCCAATAGCATCCTTCATTTGGACCCACTTAGTTTTGGTAGTAGATCGTGAACTGTCATCAAAGGATCTTAGAACAGTGGAGTTGGTGACTTTACATAAGTTCTGCCATTAGTAAGATACAGTGGGGCTTAATTCAGAGCAATTACTATAGATCAGTGGTCTCCAACCTTTTTATGCCCAAGATCACTTTTTGAATCTAAGGGCAACTCAGAATCTACTCCGCCCCTTCCCTGATGCCCCATCCCTTCCCCAAAGCCATGCCCTGCTCACGCCATTCTCCCCTCTCTCCGTCACTTGCTTTCCCTCACCCTCATTCACTTTCACCAGGCTGGGACAGGGGCTTGGGGTTTGGGACGGAGTGCAGGCTCTGGGCTGGTTTCACAGTGTGGGAGGGGGCTCTGGGCTGTGCCTGGGGCAGGGGGTTGGGTGCAAGAGGAGGTGAGGGGTGCAAGCTCTAGGAGGGAGTTTGGGTGCAGGAGGGGGCTTTGGGCTGAGGCAGAGTATGGGGTGCAAGAAGGGGTATGAGGTGCTGGTTCTGGAAGGGGGGTCAGGGCTTGACAGATTATGGGGTGCAGCAGAGGGTATGGGGTGCTGTCTCTGGGAGGGGACTCAAGGGTGGGGGCTGGGGTCTGGCCTCCTGTTGGGCAGCACTTAGCTCTGGTGGCTCCTGCTCAGCTGTGGGTGCAGCGAGGCTAAGGCATGCTCCCTGCCTACCCTGGCCCCACACTGCTCCGGGAAGTGGGGGAGGGGTATGTGGCTCCATGCTCTGCCCCTCTCTGCAAGCACTACCCCCACAGCTCTCCCAGCCAATGGGAGCTGCAGGGGTTGTGCTTGCAGGCAGGAGCAGCACACAGAGGGTGACCCCTGAGCCCCCTCCTCCAGGGCTGTTGGGCTGCAGTAGCCACTTCCGGGAGCGGTGTGGGGTCAGGGAAGTCATAGCAGCAGCCACACTGCACTGCTACCGGAGATCGTGCTCAACTGGGAGATCCTCTAGGATTGACCAGTCAATCGCAATTGACAGGTTGGTGACCACTGCTATACAGCATTAAACTAAAAAGTGTCTTCCTTATTAACATTCATTCAAATTGCTTTACATTTAAATATATGCATGTGTGTATGCAAGTGTACAGTTCAGGTTAATTTTACTTAATATCATAAACCAACTTGAAAGATCAGGGAACAGTTGCTTCTTTTGGTAATACAATATAGAGGCTTTAACTTCAGGATCATGGATTTCAATTCAAACCAAGATTGGAAATGACCAAATGTTGTTGCTACCATCTGCAGAATGACTTTGGTGGTCTTGATCCATTTCCCAAAGGAAAGAAAACAACATCACACCACCACTCACCGCTAATTGGTATCTTTCTGAACAGTCTAAGCAGAGAACCTCAGAACTGAATGGAAATATAAAAAAAATAGCCCACTTAATCCTAGGTCCATTGAGATAGGGGTCAAGGTACATCAGCAATGTATCATGAGCAGGGCCGGCTTTAGGCCAAGTCCCCCGATTCCCCGGAATCGGGCCCCGCGCCTAAGAGGGCCCCATGACCGCACCTAAGAGGGCCCTGCTCTGGGGGTCTTCAGCAGCATTTCAGCAGCAGAGGGTCCTTCAGTGCCGCAGAAGACCCAGAGCGGACCCCCCGCAGCCGAAGTGCCGCTGAATTGCTGCCAAAGCTTTGGACCGCCACCAGGTATTTGAATCGGGCCCCACAGGTCATAAAGCTGGCCCTGCTCTTGAGGAAGGTTGCCATGCCACTGTCTCTTCTGTATCGGTTTTGTGGCTGAACAGAAGACTCAGGGGCTGTCAATGTGACACCTTTCAGGAACACTAAATTCCAAGAAAATGCTTTAAAAATATTTTAAAACTGAAGAAGCCCTAGTTCACTAGGCAGGGTGTTGGTGACAAAGCAATTTTGGTCAAGCAATGAACTTTGGAAGACTTTTCCCCCACAGGTTTCCTTTCTGTCTCTAAAACAAAGAAAAGTGAATGAAAATCAAGAAGTCCTCACTGTACAGTACAGCATTATGTAACTGAACCAGTTGTTGCCTTGATAGTGTTTATTTCTGCAGCCAAATCTATTCCGACAGAAGGAAAAGCCTAAGTGTGCCTGCATAACTGTTGCTTTTGATAGCTAAACTATTCCTTCCCACATAAGTGAGTCTGCATTGCCAGCAGTGTATAGTGGTTGTTAGTCTATTTCACTAATTTTGTTGTTACTAACGGAGGTTAGTCTGGATGAATCTCATCTTGAGGCATTTATACTAGGTGCATAGTTATTTCCCATCCTAACACCTCCAGAAGTCAAAGTAGAAGTATAGCAAGTTATTCTTCAAGGATTCAAATTTCAGCAAGGATGCCCTCCCCTGTCCCCACAGCCATTATGCACTAGTTTTTTAATGAGAAACCAGGTAGAGATCAAGCCAATTTTTTGTATTTAAATTCAATACGGCACCAAAGCAAGAGTTAGAGCCTAAACAACTCCTTTGCCAAGTACACAGAAATAATTCCTGGCACACAGCAGCATACCCCAAACTTCCATTGTGCTCACAAAGCTAGCATACCAGCACTGGGTGCAACCTTAAAGAGAATTCTGGGTTTTGGAATGCAAATCAGCACAATAAACATCAGAATTTGCATATCCAGTATTCTCTCAGTGAGGAGTTTTATAACAAGGGCTATCCAGACTAAGTCAGCAACCCGGGACTTTGCTGGAGTTCATCATCATGGAACAGACTTGGTATAAGTAAAGCAGTTATGCTCAAAAATAACTTACTTGATTTCATGTTTGACCAAGCATTAATTTAAACCGGGGTAGGCAACCTATGGCAAACGTGCCGAAGGCCACATGCAAGCTGATTTTCAGTGGCACTCACACTGCCTGGGTCCTGGCCACCTCCCCAGGGGGCTCTGCATTTTAATTTAATTTTATATAAAGCTTCTTCAACATTTTAAAAACCTTATTTACTTTACATACAACAATAGTTTAGTTATCTATTATAAACTTATGGAAAGAGACCTTCTAAAAATGTTAAAATGTATTACTGGCACTTGAAACCTTAAATTAGAGTGAATAAATGAAGACTCAACACACCACTTCTGCAAGGTTGCCGACCTCTGATTTAAACCAATATGTTAAGATAATGAGGAGGCACTAGTTAAAATAAATGAGACAGTTGAACATTTTCTAAGAAATGCTGCTGACCTTTTGATGAGAACTCAAAAAAAAAATGAAAACTTAAATAAAAATGCATTTCATTTTTTGACCAGCACTAAAAATGACCAAAGTCAAAAGCTGAGCTAAAGCTGCCATTCCATCCCTAGTTCAACAAGTTGTACCCACGTACTGTAGGAAGTTCCAGACAGTAGGTAATTTTGCTCAGTATCTAGTGAATCTAGGTTGATTTATAGTTTAGGCTGAAAATCTGGTTACATTTAGCAGTTTGGGGTTGAGTTTCACTTTTAGTTTTGGGTTTGTTTGAACTTGGAACTCAGTGATGCCATAAAACCGCTCACCCACATTCAGCAAAACAAATTATCTGGCATGAATTTACAATGAACCAAATCCACTGAGATTCATATACCTCTCCTCTTAGAGTGAGAGTCTGCCCAGAAAAATGATGATGTACAAAAAATTAGCACTTCCTTACTCGACAGACCTATTGCTACAGGCCAGATTGTGAACCCCTTATGGATATTGGTGAGAATGGGTAATCTCACTGACCTTAAGAAGACTACTTAAACGAGTTCCTAGTAACCAAATGGAAAATGGGAGATCACAATCCGGCCCTGTGTCATATCTGCTTACTTTAGGGTCAAAAATAATGTTACTATTTATTTATTTCAATTAGTTCTGCGGTGAACTCCCCATGTTGGAAGAGAGAGAGAGAAAGAGATGGGTACTAGTGTTGCTTATGCAGAGAATTATTTCACTAAATTCTGGCTGAGGTATCTTGATTACTGATGCTCATATGTAAACCAGATAGTACATAGCCAGGGTTGTGGTTTGAGGTTGGGTTTGCAGGACTGGCAGTTAGGGCTGAAAAAGCCCTACATGTTTTGGTACTCTGAGAAAATCATTTCTGGAATTACAGAGACAATAAATAGTGAAACCACAATTCCCTATTTTGCAGTCACTTTTTACAGTATACCCACACTTTAAGGATGAAATTCAGACTGGGAGTTACCTCTGTTTATACCAGGTATGAATGTGTGCCAAGGTGTGAGACGCTAGGATGACCATATTGGATTTTGTGCACACCTAAGTATAACAGTATAAATGTTGACTATTTCCTAAAGAGATCAGGAGAAGACACAAAATTAATAATAATCTAAAGGATTTACATCGTATAATGATGTAAGAAGAAGACTGACAAGTTAAACACTGTTGAAAATGTTGAACTGGCAAGATTAAAAAAAGAACTAGATACATTCATGGAGGATAGGTCTATCAATGGCAATTAGCCAGGATAGGCAGGGATGGTGTCCCTAACCTCTGTTTGCCAAAAGCTGGGAATGGGAGACAGGGAATGGATCACTTGATGATTACCTGCTCTATTCATTTCCTCTAGGCACCTGGCAGTGGCCACTGTCAGAAGACAGGATACTGGGCTGGATGGACCTTTGGTCTGACCCAGTATAGCCATTCTTATGTTCTTATGAAATGCTGGCACACTAATTGACTGTAGCATGGAGCTGGCAGAGACACCAAAGAGGAGGAAGATACAGAGAGCATGCATCCAGGAAGCCACTGAGATTGGGGAAGGCTACAAAAAACTTTACTGTGGGGCCTTCAACTCAAGACATGGACTAGGCATAGCTCTTGATAATAAAATAAAGGAAAGCGAATCAGCAACAGGCTAATGATAGTCACGCTGACTTTGGAATGTGTCTTTCTAAACTTAGTTAGCACACATCCACACCAGTCTGGCTATGGCAAGGATGAAAATACAAGTTTCTGGAAAATGTTAGGTGCTGCTCTTCAGCAAATTTTAGGAAATGAGGAAATAATTATCAATGCTAACTTGAATGGACATGCTGGAAGAGGCATGGATATAGTAGAGGACATGGTGGTTAGAGCTATGGTACTTTAAATGATGGGGAAAGCATATTGCAGCTGGCACAAGCTCATAACCTCGAAGTATCCAATGCATTCTTTACAAAAAGAGGTGAATATTGTATTAGGGTATGTCTACATTACGGGATTATTCTGATTTTACAGAAACCATTTTTCTTTAAAACAGATTGTATAAAGTCGAGTACACGTGGCCACACTAAGCACATTAATTCGGCGGTGTGCGTCCATGTACCAAGGCTAGCGTCGATTTCCAGTGCGTTGCACTGTGGGTAGCTATCCCATAGCTATCCCATAGTTCCCGCAGTCTCCCCTGCCCATTGGAACTCTAGGTTGAGATCCCAGTGCCTGATGGGGCAAAAAACATTGTCGCTGGTGGTTCTGGGTACAGTCTCACCCCTTCCTCC
>NC_133771.1:180049114-180167934 GCF_003597395.2 Chelonoidis abingdonii
GCGATTAGAAGAGCACATCACAAAGCAGTGCATATCAGAGAAGCTTTGAACACGAGTTTCATCACGGGCCAGGGTACGGTGTGACTGCTGTGTTTGTTTCCCTTTGATGACCCAACCCCCCCTTGACTGACTCATTCCCTGTAAGCAACCCACCCTCCCCCTTCGATTACAGCTTGCTTAAGGAAATAAAGTCATGTATTTAAAAATCATATATTCTTTATTATTTCATTATAAAAAGTGGGAGAGAACTGACAAGGTAGCCCGGGTGAGGTTTGGGAGAAGGATAGGAGGGAAGGAAAAGACCAATAAAATTTTTTCAAAATAATGACAGCCTTTTGGTTGGGCTGTCCACTGGGGTGGAGTGGGCGAGTGCATGGAGCCTCCCCCCACACGTTCTTACGTGTCTGGATGAGGAGGCTATGGAACATGGTGAGTGGGGAGGGCGGTTATACAGGGGCTGCAGCGGCATTCTGTGATCCTGCTGCCATTCCTGAAGCTCCACCAGATGCCGGAGCATGTCAGTTTGATCACGCAGCAGTCCCAGCGTTGCAGCATGCCTCCTCTGATCTTCCTGCCACCACCTCTCATCTCGAGCATCCCTCCTCTCTTCACGTTTGTCTCTCCTGTCCTCATGTTCACTGGCATCTTTCCTGTACTTTGATACCACGTCCTTCCACTCAGTCAGATGAGCTCTTTCATTGTGGGTCACTTCCATGATTTCCGAGAACATTTCGTCTCTCGACTTGTTTTTCCACTGCCTTATGTGAGATAGCCTTCGGGATGGAGTAGGGAGGCTTGAAAAATTTGCAGCTGCAGGAGAGAGGGAAAAAAGGGAGAGACGTATTTAAAAAGATACATTATACTTTGTACAATGGTTATACTCTTCACAGTGAACAACACTATTCACATTACATTGCACATGTGATTTCAGTACAAGGTCGCATTTTGCATCTTAATATTGAGTGCCTGCGGCTTTGGTGTTACAGATCACAGATACAGGTCCAGGCAACAGAATTTGGCTTGCATGCGGCCATGGTAAGCCATTGTCTTTCGGTTTCTGCAGCCTTCATATATCCTGCACCCTCCTTTCTCAAATACTAAGCAAAGCCTGTTGAGTGCTGTGGCTTTCCTGTTAACGTGCAGCAGCAGAAACCAAACTCACCCCCACCATCCAATTCTCTGGGATGATCGCTTTACCCCTCCCCCCACCGCATGACTGGTACCATGGAAGAGCCCTGCTAGCCACCCCACCACCGCCCCCACCTAGTGGCTGATATCAGGGAAGATCCCTGCTAGACAAACGCGAAAACGCTCAGTGCCAATCTGCCCCCCCGCCCATCTCCCCCTGCTTGGCTAACTGCAGGGAAGGATTTTTTTTCAGCCACAGACAAACAGCCCAATAGGAATGGCCATCTCTGTCCCCTTAATTAAATTCCCGTATTTTAACCAGGTTACCATGAACGATATCACTCTCCTGAGGATAACACAGTGAGATAAAGAACGGATGTTGCTTGAATGCCAGCAAACACCAGGACCATACGCTGCTAGGCTTTGTCATGCAATGATACCAGATTACTTGCTGCTAGCATGGCGTGGTCAACTGGCTTAGGCTGTCTACCAAGACTTCAGGTATGTAAAAGGGTAAAGGTAAATGAATGAAGGGTAAAGCTCCCAAGCTAGTTTAACACTAGCTGATATAACTCTATTGGTTTCAGTAGTTTTACTTCAGATTAAATTGGTGTTATTTAGGAGTGACCCCACTGAAGAAATTGGAGTTACTCTGGATTTATAGCATAAGAACAGCCATACTGGGTCAGGCTAATGTTCCATCTAGCCCAGTATCTTGTTTCTGACACTGGCCAGTACCAGATGCTTCAGAGGAATGAACAGAAAAGGGTCATTTTAAGTGATCTGTCCCATGATGTCTAGTCCCAGCTTCTGTCAGTTGGAGGTCTAGGGACACATGGTTGCATCCCTGACCATCTTGACTAAGAGCCATTGGTGGACATATCCTCAATGAACTTACCTAATTGGTATTTTTTGGAACCCAGTTATACAGTTGAATATGAGTCCCACAGGTTGACTGTGCATTGCGTGAAGTACTTCCTTATGTTTCCTTTAAATGTCTGCTGCCTGTTAATTTCATTGGCTGGCCCCTAGTTCATGTGTTATGTGAAGGGGTAAATAACACTTCCCTATTCACTTTCGCTTTCTCTACACCATGATGTTATAGACCTGTCTCTTATCCCACCTTAGTCATCTCTTGTCTAGAATGAACAGCGCCAGTCTTTTAATCTCTCTCATATGAAAGTTCTTCCATAACCCAATCATTTTGTTTGCCTTTCTTCCAAATCTAATATATCTTTTGGGTGGTTTTTTTTTTTTTTTTTTTAAGACGCAGTGACCAAAGCTGCATGCAGTATTCAAGGTGTGGGCATACCATGAATTTATATAGTGGCATTATGATATTTGCAGCCTTATTATCTATCCCTTTTCTAATGGTTCCTGTTACCTTTTTTGACTGCACATTGAGGAGATGTTTTCAGAGCACTATCCACGATAACTCCAAGATCTCTTTCTTGAGTGGTAACAGCTAACTTAGAAACCATCATTTTGTCTGTATAGCTGGGATTCTTTTTTCCAATATGCATTGAATTTCATCTGCCATTTTGTTACCCAGTCACCCAGTTTAGTGAGATTCCTTTGTCACTCATGCAGTCAGGTTTGGACTTAACTATCTTGAGTCATTTTGTATCATCTGCAAATTTTGTCACCTCACCGTTCACCCCCTTTTCCAGAGCATTTATGAATACATTGACCACCACATGTCCCAGTACAGATGGTTAGCAGACCCCACTATTTAGTTCTCTCCACTGCAAAAACTGACGATTTATTCCTATCCTTTTTTTTATTTTCTGTCTTTTAACCAGTTATTGGTCTGTGAGAGAACTTTCCCCCTTATGCCATGACTGCTTACATTGCTTAAGAACCTTTGGTGGGGGACCTTGTCAAAGGCTTTCTGAAAGTCCAAGTACACTGTAATGACTGGATCACCTTTGTCCTCATGCTTGCTGATTCCCTCAAAGAATTCTAATAGATTGGTGAAGCATGATTTCCCTTTACAAGAGCCATGTTGATTCTTGCCTAACATATCATGTTTATATAAGTGTCTGAAAATTTTGTTCTTTGCTATAGTTACAACTAATTTGCCTGTTACAAAAATTAGCCTGTAAATAATGTCCGTTTTAATCACTGTATAACATACACTTTTTGATAATGTCCATTTAAATCACTGTATATATCAGAGGATCACCTCTGGAGCCTTTTAAAAGAAATCGTTGTTACATTAGTTACCCTCCAGTCATCTGGTACAGAGGCTGATGTAAGCAATAAGTTACATACCACAGTTAGTGGTTCTGCAATTGCATATTTGCGTTCCTTCAGAAATTTGGGGTGAATATCATCTGGTCGTGGTAAACTATTACTGTTTAATTTATCAGTTTGTTCCCAGACATCCTCTATTGACACCTAAATCTGTTGTGATGCAAACATGCAGAGCCATTAATTGCCTCCTGCTACAAAGGACCGTGACTCCGGGCAATGTGCGTTAAATAGCAGATGGTTTTATAGCAATGGGGTTCCCTAACTGCAGCGGGGCAATAGATGGCATGCATATTCCTATTTTGGCCCCAAACCGCCTTATGTTAGAGTACATCAACCGAAAGAGCTATTTTTTCTAAGGTGTTGCAAACACTGGTGGATCATTGGGATAATTTCACTGACATCAATGTGGGCTGGTCAGGGAGTCCTGTACATGACACACACATCTTTAGGAACCAAGGCCTGCACAGAAATCTGCAAGCAAGGACTTTCATTCCAGATCAGAGGATTACCACTGGGGATGTGGCAATGCCAATAGTGATCTTGGGAGACCCTGCCTACCCCTTACTCCCATGGCTTATGAAGCCTTACATGACCACCTTGACAACATCAAGGAGTGCTTCAACAACAGGCTCAGGAGGTGCAGAATGACTGTTGAATGTACCTTTGGCCATTTGCAGCACCTTTGGTCATTGGTGCTGTCTCCTCAGGAGGTTAGACCTCAGTGAGGACAATATTCCATTGATCATAGCTCCCTGCTGTGCGCTTCATAATAGCTGTGAAGCAAAGAGGGAGAAAGGAGGTGGATCAGCTGTCTGCTGCTTTTGAACAGCCATATACCACGGCTATTTGAGGGGCTCAGTGGGGAACTATTCAGCTCATGGAGGCCTTGAAGGAGCATTTTAACAATGAGCCACAGTAATGTGTGTTGCAGTAACATGTTGAGCCTGGCACTGGTTTTTTGCACTATGGTGTGAATTTTGTAATTACTATTGGATGTTATTACCTTATTATCACAATTCAAATGCACTTGTTGCTGTTGTCCATGAATGTTAGCACCAGCCACCATTTTCTGGCGAATAGTAAAGATAAATTCAGTTTCCATAATTAGATTTTTATTCCACACTCATGCAAACGCGCCTATGCAATGCTGAGGTAAACTTCACACATACAGGGAAAAGTATTTTTAAAAGGGAAGGAACGGGGCATTAACAAGCACCTACACCAACAAGGCTCTCACAGTTGCATGTATGTGTAGATGTCAGTGTGTATACTCTCCCATGGGGTGGAGTGCCTCAGGTACTGCTGTGGCCCCCAGAAAATACATAGAATGCATGTGTGTGTGTGTGTGTGTGTGTGTTGTCGGGGGGGGGGCGCGGAGTGTAGGAAGGTCCTGGAATGAAGTTCTCTACGGGCTGCAGGAGGAGGCGAGCATGGATGTGTTCATCCTGAAGGTCAGTCAGAGACTGCAGCATGTCTGTTTGCTCCCTCAGCAGCACCATCACCTCTTGCTACCTGTATTTCCTGTTCTCACTGCATTTTGTTATTGATTTCTGCCCTATAAGCCCTCTGCTCAAATTCAAAGTGCGAGAGGCTTCTAGGACCTCTTGGAACATGTGTTCCTTAGTCCTCTTATTTTTCCTCCTTATCAGGCTGAGTGGCTTCTCCAGTATGCTTGAAGAGACCCACAAGGCCACATCTGCAGCTGCTAAAGAAACAATGTCCAGAGGTACTATTGTTAGTGTACTTACACTCCCTGATCCAAACAAGTCACAAGCACAACTTTTCCACTTTCCCATGGGAGTTATAGAGCACAGTGGCAGTCCCAGCCATGGTGAGTACAGCTTGGGATGGAGGGGGGCGAGTTGGGGGGTAGCACTAGAGTATCAGAACAAATGCATAGGGCAGTTGAACTGAATACTGGCACTGTTCTCCACAGATAGTGGTGATTTTTAGCTGATCTCTCACTTCTGAGGGTAACCAAGACTGCAAGAACCAGCATCTGCACGCATCTGGCTGCTAGCTATTAGCCTGTGCACTGAAATGGTACCCGCTGAAGTAATTGTTGAGCAGCATGGCAAAATGTCCTACCACGAGGGAAGAAATAAGGCAGCCCTCCCAAGAAACCTGCAGCAGAAGATTGCACAGAACCTCCAGGAAAACCTCTTAGAGATCTCTATGGAGGATTCACGGGACATAGCAGTGTGCATAAACAAACTATTCCTCAGGGCCCCTTCTGTCTAGCTGTACAGGGGAATGAGAAGCAGATAGCAACTGTACCTGTATTAGTTATTTCACTACCTCATCTAGCCTGATTTAAAAAATAGCATAAGAGCAGATGTGTCTCTACAGTATTGAAGCAAACTTAGTAGTTACCAGACGTTCCCTCCTCTGCATCAGGCTTGCCAGAGCTGGACTGCTGGGAGTGGCTAGACTGCTCAGGAGTCATAAAGAGGTCCTGGCTCCCCATGTCACTGTATCGCCTGTCCCTACATCCTCCTCTTCCTCATCCAGCACCTTGTCCTCAGAGTTCACGCTTGTGGCTCTTGGTGGTGGTGTCGCCACTGAGGATGGCATGCAGCTCCTTGTAGAAGCATCAAGTCTGTGGCTCCGCACCAGAGTAACTATTTGCCCCCCTTGCCTTCTGGTATGCCTGCTGCAGTTCCTTGATTTTCACATGGCACGATTGCATGTCCCTGTAATAGCCTTTCTCCTCCATACCTGGAGCAATCTGGCCATAGATGTCAAAGTTCCTGCAGCTGAAGTGGAGCTGTGAGTGCACAGCCTTCTCTCCCCACAGACCCAGGAGATCCACCACCTCCCATGTACACCAGGCAGAAGTGGAGGTGGCATGGTCAGTTGGGCAGTTGCTATTTTGCTCTTCTCACCAAGCAAACAGGAAAACCAACTTCAAAAGCTCCCAGAGCTTTAAAAGAGGAGGGGCATATACCTGTGTATCTGGCTTCAGGGCAGCGGAGTTCAAAACGGTGACCAGAGCAGTCACGATGGGCATTGTGGGACACCTCTTGGAGGCCACTGAGGTCAACATAAGCAATGCAGTGTCTACACTGATACTGTGTCATCCTAACTACTTCAACCTAAGTGCTACACCCCTCATTGAGGTGAGTTTATTAGGTCGATCTAGCAGGCAAGTTAAAGCAGTGGGAGGAGCATTGTAATATAGAAACGTCCATAGTTAGGACCATGTAAGCTGCCTTACATCGACCTAACTCTATAGTGTGTAGACTATGGCTTAGTAAGAGAACTGGGCTTTATCTATGCCTTATTGCTCAAACAAGAATGAAGAAAATAAGAAAGAACTTGAGCTGAACATTGTTTCTATTAAATCATGTTCACTAGGCCCCGTTTGAAGCAGTCTAGAGACAGGGTCATCTCTACAGTTTTCGCC
The DNA here is from genome assembly GCF_003597395.2 of Chelonoidis abingdonii. Lineage (NCBI taxonomy): Eukaryota > Metazoa > Chordata > Testudines > Testudinidae > Chelonoidis > Chelonoidis abingdonii. The sequence goes on from NC_133771.1 coordinate 180,055,905, forward strand.
ACCCCAAGCAGCGTGCCCAATTGCTGCCATAGGCAGGGAGGGGGGGCAGTCCCTGTGCCCTTAAGGCGGCAGGCATGTTTCCGCGGTGGCGGCAATTTGGCAGCAGCTTCTATGTTTAGCTGAAGCCGCCCCAGACAGCTAAACAAAGAAGCTGCCTCCGAATTGCCGCCGCTACAGAAACGCACCTGCCACTTTAAGGGCACACAAACTTCCCCCCCTCCCGCCGCCCACGATGGCAATTTGGCGCGCTGCTTGGGGGCAAAACAACAGGGACTGCCTCCCCTTGTAGACTGCGGCCCCAAGCACCAGCTTGGAATGCTGGTGCCTGGAGCCGGCCCTAACTAGAGAGCAGAAGCAGGGGTCTTGGAGGGGCTTCTTTTATGGCACTGAATATAGACCCAGCTTGGGGATGATTTTGCATTAGGCACAGTGCAGTATCTCAAGCACACTAACTCATGGGGGAGGGCACTGTGCTACCAAGGTGTCTGGATCTTTTCCAGGTGCAAATGCCAGTTTTAGCAATCTTGATGATGTGCAGATTTGCAAATCATATCAAAGGTATTTTGAGTCAGCGACTGTCTCACCAGCTATTATGCCCTTGTAAGGAGCCAAGTGGGTTAAATAACTAATTAAAAAATGACCAGCAAAGTCATTTTCTTGCCCCCAATGTGTGAGACTTTGAATCACATCATAAATTACTGCAAAAGAAAGAGAGACTTCTGTGTGTCAGAAATATTATCGTCCCACAATGTGTTATGTTATTCAAGCTAAAGAAGAAATGCAGAGAGGCTTTTTGACAGGTGCAGAAACTCCTTGAGCAGTTAGAAGAAGCCTTTTCTAGGTTTATGTTATTATTTATCCCTTAATGAAAGAAAAGCCTTATTAATAACAACAACAAAAATTTACATTTGCCCTTTAATTTGTTTTGCAGTCTGGTGGGTGGAACAAAAAAAAAAAAAAAAAGGGCAGAAACCAAAAAAAAAAATTTTGATTCTTTTGAGCCCATAGTCAGAAGTACCTTAGTGATTCCTTCATGGGGCAAACTAATCTGTGACAAGTGTAGCTAATCTGATAAGAAGGATTGCATATGTGCTAATGTGCTAATATGAGAGGGCTCAGAGCAGTCAGTGGTACTGAGAATCATTGCCTCTTGAATGGGCCCTCATTGGTAATAGCCCTGGTAACATATGCGCATTTTAACACCCGCTTAACACTGAGAGAATGCATTAGCCTTTGTTGTTTAACACAGAGAAATGATTCTAATGGTGGGAATTTCTGCCTCAAAAGCAACATTCTTTCAGATGTGATGAAACTTGTTAATGGCCCTGACAGACACATAGCAAGGAAATGAGAGAGGAAAATTCAGTACTGCTTTTTTAGAACCAGTTACATGCACATATACATAATGAAAACCCTTCATTTCTAGCCTCTCTGGAGGAATGCACAACGGAATAATCTCAGTGTGAAATGGAAGAAAAGAAAAAGAAAGAAACAGTGCACGGCCAGTTCCTTAGCTGGTATAAATCAATGCAGTTGCCTTGGACTCCATACCCTGATTTGCACCAGCTGAGGATGTGGCCCAATGTTTGTTCTTATATATAAGTCTGTGGGGCTGATTCATGAGTCCTGATATAGAATGGTGTAAATTACAACTCCTTACACCAGCCTGCCCCACTACACCACAAGGAGATTCACTCTGAAGGAGCATAGGCAATATTTGTGGTGTAGGGAGATTAGTTTTAAGTTAAGACTGGGTCCCCAGTGAGTCTTGAGGTGAGGTTGCTGCGCTGAAACAGTGCACTCCCCCTCCGTCCGTGTCCTGGCCCTGCTATCTTGCTAGCCAACATTGCTCACCTGCCTGGGGTATGCTAACTGCCCCTCTCTGGGCTCAACTGCCCCCGCTTAGAGCAGTGTAGCTCTGTGCCCAATTTTCCATGGTTCTTCAACATGTGTAGACCTGCGCCCAAGGGCAAAATGTGTGTAAAACACTAGTAAATCAGAATGGTAGAGTATTAAACCCACTGTGCACTGGGGTAAAGGACAGCACAGCTTTTCCTAGAGCTTTTCATCTGCAATTTTTAAAATGCTTTATTATCCCTGCTTTACAGAGGGGGAAACAGATCCACAGAGAAGGTCAGACCCACATTTTCAGAAGTGGGTTCTGATGTTGGGAGTCTGTATCTTTAGGTGTCCACCTATATATTTTTATTTATAGACCTAAATGAAAAACTGGACTTACTTTTTGCAAAAACTTTGTCAAAAATTGTGCCCCGTGTTTTTCTGATTTGAAATGTCAACAATTTTTTTTATTGAAATTGCGAGTTAGGAAATTTTTCAGCGAGATCTCTTTATCTATGTATTGAACTTGCTTAGGGTCGCTCTAGGCTTCCATTTAATGGGCTAGAAGCTCCTTGCAAAAAAACCTGTTCAAATCAAAAGCAGGCAATGTCAATGTTATTGCCACGAGGTGTCTCTCTCCTTACTTCTGTGCTACACATTTTCGTAGCATTCCCCTCAGCTTGATCCCCTTGCTTGAATCATCTTCTGCACAAACCACATCAGCCAAGAAGGAAATAATGGCAAGTTCTATTGTCTATATCAGAAGGAAACTGTGTTAAAGATTTAATATTCAATCTTCATTTGTGGCTGAGCTCGGCTTGGTGCAAGTGGTTGCCAGAGGATTGGGGCAAAGGTGGTTCTAATCCTTCTTTAGTGTTCCCCAATCCTGGATCTGGAACATCCTCTGGTATATCCTCTGGTGCAACTCTGGTGCAAGCCATCTCAGGGCTGCTCTAAATTTCATCTACTTCCATGGCATCTAAAAGGCTGTTGTACTCACTAGAGATCATAGAGCTCTGGTCATGCTCCCATTTCCCCAGTCACACCTCTAATGGCCGCTGTGCTGGGAACTGTATGAAGGACAAGTTATACCTGTTCTGTAATTCCCTTGGCATTGAAGGATTCCCCAGGTGGCGGATTAAGCCAGCTTTATACCTATGTGCATGGCTATGGCCATAAAAAGGGGTCAGAGCTAGGGGTCAGGTTCTGGCCTATGTCATTTAAAAACCTCCCCCACTCCCACCCATCTCCAGCATCACAACCACCTCTAACCTCCCTTATTGAAATGAAAACTCTCCAGAAGTGTTTCCCTCACACAAGTATAATTGCCCCCAAATGAAAACTTTAACAAAACATGGCAGGAAGTCAGATTGCTGAAAGAGAAGGTAACAGAATACAAATAATTTCATCACTAGAATAATTATTTGAATCCAGCCCAGGGCAATCATGATTAGCAATAGTCATGGCTTTGAAGTTCAGGTCCATTTCTCCAATATTAATAGATTTTCAGATCTCCAGGATTTGGATCAGCCCATTAGAGAAGTAGTGGTCAATCACAAAGTATGGCTCCAGAGTTACCCAGGTGTTCCTGATCCAGCATAAAAATATAAGAATGGCTATACTGGGTCAGACCAATTGTCTATCTAGCCCAGTATCCTGTCTGCCAGATGCTTCAGAGGGAATGAACAGAACAGGGCAATTATCATGTGATCCATCCCCTGTCATTCAGTCCCACCTTCTGGCAGTCGCAGGTTTAATGTAGCTGACATACCTCACAATGGTATTGTGAGGCTTTAACTGATGCTGTGTACGATTTAGGGACCCTGCTAAGCAGTATTATTTTGCGATCTTGGCCTTGTTTTATTTTCCTCAACTCAGAAGGTGTTAGAGAGCCAGAATGACCTTTCTGATCATTTCCAAATGTGTAAATGGCAAGTTCTCATTGCTTCCTTTCCACTTTGTTGCCTTTATGGATGCTATTTTCCTTTCCAGTTTTGAATACATAACAATTGACCCCTACTAAACAGTGACAACATTTCCTCTCAGAGGAAGCTCTGGGAAGGAAGGTCACACATAAACTTCCACTCAGTACAATAGAGCAGACCAGAAATGTGGCCATTTTTTCAGGGCCTGGGTGAGGCTAACGCTGTCTTCCTGCTCATGTAGCTCGGTGCTTATCACAGTCCTGTTTCCCTGTAATTTAAATGTTTGCACAGCTTCTTGTTCATTTATATTTTTTCTCCTACAGTGCAGATGTAGCCCATTTTCCTGTTGCTGTGGAACACAGCCACATTTGCAAACAGTGTTACATAAATGACCATCTGCGCTTTAAAAAAATGCTGACCCGCAGGACTATAGTGTGAGAATTTTAGCTAATTGGAAAATTTTTTGCTATTAATACTTCTGACATTTCCTGATAATCAAGGCAAAATGCAGAGTCTCCTTGTTTCACAGTACATCACAGGCAGCAACCATTGCCACTCACTGGGAACCAAACCCTGGAGAATATTTAAGCAAACCCTCTATGAATTTTACCTGGCATTCTTTACATATAAAATTTACCCATTGTACATAGGGCCTCTGAAGTGATTTTCTTGACACTTAAACCTTGCAAGAGACTGAGTGATCATGCAGTTAAAGACTGTACCTAATGGACAGGCCAATTAACGTAGCACAGGCTATCTTAATTCTAGAATTTCCTAATTTTGGAGTGCTTGATTTTGTAACCTTAATAATGTTCTTTTATTATAGTTTAGGTATATTTTCCTCAGTTTCTAAAAAGAAAACTGAAAAAAAAAAAACACAGAAGTTCCAGCATGTGCCATCATAACAACACTCACATGGTTCATCAGCAGAGTTGGAACCTTTAGTTCCATAGACCTTTGCCTATGAGGGAACATAGTAATACATAGCAGTAGTAGGTTGTCATCCTCTATGTTGACCAGCACTAGAAGGGTTTGGACACTCTGCCACTGGGTTTCACAGCTACTTGCTCACAGCAGAAGAATCGTGAGGCTCTGGAATCACAGATTCCATTTTAGGCTCTAGAGACATAGGTGCTGGAATGAGGGGTGCTGAGGGTGCTCTAGCACCCCCCGGCTTGAAGTGGTTTCCGTTATACACTTGGTTATAATTTAGTTCAATGGCTCTCAGCATCCCCACTATAAAAATTGTTCCAGTGCCCCTGTCTGAAGGTGAGTGTGTCTCATGGGCATAGATTCCTCTGCATACTCCCAGCAAGTGTGGCTCCTTCTGCCTTGTCCCCTCTACACAATACACATGCACATTTGCAGGTGCCTGTGTTCAAAATGTATCCCACTGAGCCTTGTTCATTAGTGACTGAAATTCTGGCAAATAGTTTTGAGCAGTTCTAGGGAAATTATCCCATTGTCACATTATGTGAAAGATTTTCATGAGTTACAGAACTTGATTATGTTCATTCATAAATAAACAGCATTAATACTACATACAGCAAGTAATCATGACAACAAGGAGAGATTGTTTCCTACGTTCAAAGCTAGACCTGAGCCATTTGATTTAAATCTCACAGGTAGAAAAAAATCTAGTTTAGTTTCTTTCCCTCACACCTCACCCCACAGACTGAGACTTAGTGCTTTGTCGCCTCAGGGAAAGAATGTGGCCCTTTATACGCTTCCTGAAAACTAAGCAGTTGACACACACATACCTATTATTACTACTTCCGCAGAATATTTGTGGCATTCCTTTTTTGTTGAATTGAACAAGAGTTCTTTCTGTCCTAGTTATGCAAGTTTCATCCCTTTGCCTAGTAGACCTCATAAAAAAACTATTTGCCATCCCCATGGGAGAGCAGACAAATTGATGTGCCTTCCTTTAAATAGGGTTTCCCTGCCTTTCATTACCAGAAGAATTATTTTAGAATAACGTCAGGCATGCCTGATAAGCAGTTCAGTAAATATAATGGAGCTCTAATGTCGCATTCAGTCATTTACCTCTGCTTCAGAATAAATATTTTGCCACTTATATAGGACTCAGTGGACATAAATCCTTCACTCCATCATGAAGCATCTGGTAAGAAGGTAAGCATTCTGTAGAAACATTACCTTTTCTAAAGCAACATGGATGTTCTTTATTTCTTTCTGGAAATAAAGAGAGCATCTGAAAGTAGTTAGTAGCTCAACTACAATATTTGCTGAGGCAGCAAAAGCAAAAAAAAAAGGAATGTGGAAACATCCCAGAGGGGCTGAGGTTTTGCATTGTAGTGTCCAGGAAGTGGATCTCTTGTGTGGACTGGTCCAGGCTGAGGCTGGTCCACATGTGGGGTGGAAATTGTTGAAATCCAGGTGGAATTCTTCAAGGGCCTCCTTTCCGTGGGTCCATATGAAGATGTCATCAATGTAGTTCATGTATTGGTATATTTTTCTCATAAAGGGGATTTACAAGACTGTTGAAAGCTAGCAACTAAACTAGATCTAGTGGAAGACAAGTCTAATTGCTTTCCTTTAGAGTCTTGGATATTAGAATGATTAGACTCAGTACAGTGGGCCCCAGCTCATGCAGATGAGGAAGGGCAAGGCTACCAGAAAGCTGCCCTAACGAGGGAGCAGTTAAGAATTCCCCCTGTCACTGAGGAATCCTTGATTAGCACAACCTGGCTGAGCTGGCTCTACACCACGCCCCACCCCTTGCATACGGGGTGGTTACGAGGTCTGGGTAGGGGTTAAGGTGGAGAACATGGCTCTCAGCCAGTATCACCAGCTCAGGAAATATAACTTGGCACAGTTTTAGGGTTGCTCTAAATTATGCTTGGGGTCAATATGATCAATGGCTTAGGCAAGATTTGGGGAAAGAGAATTGTGCTGTAGATCCTTCACCCTTACACCTCTGAGTGCAAACTCTGTGTAGCTGAGGACTGAACACATTATTTATATAGTGGCACTGGTGTGTGTGGTATTTTATAGATATGTAAGAATACAAGGTTTCTGGCTTGAACGGTTTACAATCCAGGTCCCTGATCCTGTGAGTTGCTAATTTGCCTCTTGCATGGTCCCATTGAATGACAAGATCAGGTCCAATGCTGGCTGAGGTATAGGCAAAGGTGTGGGGGAGGATCTGGATGTAATACTGAAGAATTGTGTTTGGCATGTCTCTTGTTAGTTCCAAGGATGTTTAGTCTTCTGTTATATTTTATACTTTTATTGACATGCTCTTGAAACTTTAGGTGTGAGGCATGAGAGAGGTGTTGCCAGTGAGCAGTTCAAACCTAAAAAAAGAATGAGTTTCGAGGAGGATTTGAAGGAGGTCCTGCCTTACATTGAACCTTTGAAGGAAAAAGCCTCCTTTTGAGTGGTATAAGGAGATATGAGTTCAGCACAGTTCACATTAAAGGTGTTCTGCACAAAGGACCTGATCCAAAGCCTATCAAAGTCAATTGGAGTCTTTCCATTGATTTCAATGGGGTTTGGATCAAGCCCTAGCTGCTAACCCAGTGTGTGACATTCAACTACAATCAACATTTAACCTAGAACAATCCAGTTAAATGCATAGTACTCTAAGTAATATCTATCTATATTCTTACATCTGGATCTGTTTCTGATAAAAAAAAATTAGTTCTTATTTTGCCCAAATGAGTTCATCCAGCCCTTGGTTTAAAAAGATAAAAAGCATTAAAGATTTTGGGGGTGATAGTTCCAAAAGTGAGTTTGAATTATTTGGAGAGGGAAGAATAGAGAAATGGGGTGTGGACACCCTTTAGCTAAACTAATCTAAACTAGTTTGATTGTAAATTGTGTTAAACTATTTCCCCAAGCTGAGACTTCCATATGGCAGGTTTTTAGCCTGGGTCTAATACTTACAGTCCTTCTATAAAACTCCAAGTAAAAGATCTAATGTGGAATTCTTGACACAACATTAATCCAGGCTGCAAACCTGAGCTGCTAGCTTCTCTGTTTCTTGCGCTAGTCAATGAAAAGTCACTTCCTATATGATCTGTGAGGCACAGAATTACTGCAATCCTAAAATGACCTTAATTAAACCACAGTCTTCTCATATCCTCTGGTTTTTTTCTGGGATGAAGTTTCAAAGAAACAATGGATTGAAACTTAAAAAGTAATTAGCCAGCTGGCTCTTATTACTCTTACGGCTTAATCCTGAGAGCACCCTGTACCCTTGCTGAAAGCCAGGAGGATAGAAGGCACTTAGCACCTCACAAGATGTGCACACCACCATATGGGATTTGGCCCTTGAGGATCTGGGCCTTAGTCCTCACTGCTTTGTTTTTCTCTTATTGTCCAAAAGTGCGCACAAGTGCCTTCATTATTTTGGTTTTTAACTTTGCTTCTGTGATTTCAGGTAAAGCTTTCAAATTATGATTCCCAGCTAGATGCTCACAGTAGTTTTAATAAGAATTACATTAATTCTTATGAATTGGTTCGATAACTATGTAATCAATGTATCGATTTATTACATAGGTGGTATTCCTCTGCAATTAATTTAAACTAATTCTAATTTTAATATACTATATACCTGCTATACAAATAGTTGCTTAAATAGCTTGCCTACCTATGTCATTAATTTACTACCAGTGACTTCCGAATGCCTGTTACTGAAGGATCACCAACTAGGTGTTGTTTCACTTAAAAGTCTACTGGTATTATTATTAACATAGAATAATTGTCTCATTAACTCTAAATTAGATGCGCATCTGGGAATCTTAATACATTAAGACCAGATCCTTGAGCCCTCTTAGAAGATATGGGCCTAAATTAGTTCATGCGCTAAATAAAAACCAGACATATATTATTTGGATTATGGTAGCACTTAATAGATGGATAACAAAGATACAAAGAGATTAAGCTCAAGACACACAGGAAGCCTTTGGCAAAACCAAGAATCAAACACAGATTTGGTGCTTTAAGTACAAGACCATACTACAATACCAGCTGACTTCTACATAGCTATTAGCTCCTTGGCATTATATTCTAATAATTCTTTAGTGGGTAAAGGAACAACTTGTCCATTAAAGTCAATGGAAAGAGTCCCCCAGACACGAATTAAAATTGCATTCAGACCTAATTCTGGCAGGATCAGACCAATAGTCCTATTGCTCTGTCCGGTGTAATACACCTTCCAATTCTATTTTACTTATTTCCTATGGGAATTCTTGCAGACTTAGGTTGCCTGTTCAAAAAGAAATGTGTTTTAAAAACTCACATAAAATATAGTAGACTCTGGCAATGAAAGCTTGTGCCTCTCATAAAATGTGGTAAATTGTGTGCTGGTGACTGATCCATTGTTTATATGATTAGTCACTCTTTGACTAATATAAGGGGTAGATGTATCATAAATAATATATATAAGCCAGGACATATCATTTTATACATTTCAGATAAACTCACTTTGTTTTCTGGTGGTTGGTGATCAGTTATCTATAAACCAAGCTAATTTTATGTCCTAAAAGACTTTTCCCAAAATTCTAACATCATTCAGAATGAACAAAAGCTTTTTCTTTTTCTTCTCTTCTTTTAAAAGGAGGAGATTGGTTGTATTGCACTAACAAAACTTGAACTACAGCTTTATAATAAAATCTGTGACGAGTTCTGGGACCCAAGCCAAAAATCAAACCAAATGTACACTTTACAGGGGTGAAAGGTTTTACTGGCCAGTCCAGTTCTTCCCCAAAATGGCTTCATTTCACATATAAACATAAACGGAAACAAGCGTTGGTGGTTGTAATAAACGTTTGTCTCAAATCTGGACTTAGAGTTCAGCATCTGAGTGTTTATCTGAACCTCCCCCAAGCTCACTACCAGCTTGGATTTTACTTCACTGCCACCAGATAAGAATTAGGCTCTTATCAGCCTGGATTCCCCAAATACTCCTTGGGGGACCCCCCTCTGTAGAATCCCCAACTTCCTTTGGGAAGGCCCCCAAGACCCAGACTCCTGGGTCTCCCTATCTCATCCCCCAGCTTCCCCCCCTTCCTGGGTGAGCCTGGCGATGCTATACTTAACTCCTTGAATGCAAAACCAAGAGAACTATTTACCTCCCCCGAGGCTAGGCATTCAAAGCTAGTTACCTCACACAAGAGATTCCCCCTCCCTTTGTCCTGTAGCCTTTTCCCGCCCTGGGACAATAGGAAGGTAGACACAGAGTTTGGGCTTTTCCCTCCCCCCTCTAGCCTGTCACCGATATAACAGAGCTCTGGGCACAGAGATTCCTTTCCCCTCTGCCTCACTAGGAAAAAAACTGCCCACAAGGTTTAAAAAGAAACTTTCCAAGCGGTATAAAAAGATATAAAAGGAAAAAAAAACAAAAAATAATACTTGCCATTAAGAGATAAACAGCTCTGCATTATAAAGAATATGAATAACAGTCTGATTTAAAAGATAGCAAATAAACCAGCCATTCCCCCACCTCCCCCTGCAACAGTACACCACACACATGTAAATACAAATCAAAGCTCATCACAGCCGCATTACTTTGTTTCCTTTTGCTACTCCACAGATGTTTTTAGCGAGAAGTATTTGAACGAAGATGGCTAGAAGAAAACTTGATTACTCACAGCCGAGTTGGAAAACAAAAAGACCCAGAAAAAAACCAAAAACCTCCAGAGGTTCCCACCCTTACTTTTGAAAATCCTGTTTCCCGATTGGTCCTCTGGTCAGGTGTTTGGTTCCCTTTGTAAACCCTTAACAGTAAAAGAAAATTAACCCTTACCTTACCTATCTACTTATGACAGTGGTACCATTAAAACTGCCATTCCTCCACCTCCCAGCGTTCTTTGGAATAAGCCAAAGAAAGAAATCTGCATGCAAAAGAATCAGACGTGGGAGAGTTAATACCACCAAACCACATTACATCTCTCTCTTGAAATTTCAGTCAGCCCACTGATATCTCCTCAGAATTATTCATAAAATTTGTTATTGATTTCTAGGGAGAAGGGCCCAGACGAACCAAAAACTAAAAAAGATCAGTAATTATAAAGTGATGCTATGTGTTCCCCTTCAGTCTCCTTTTTCTTTGTAGCACTAAGCAAGCACTAAGTAGCACATTGGTTCATTGGCATGTGCCTGATCATCGCTTTGGATCCAGTCCTGAAGTTTCCCACTCAGTTCTGATAGGGGCAAAGCTCCCTCTGATGTCAATGGGAGTTGTGCTTAAATAAGCTGTGATGTGTTGGAGTAGGCTCCTGGGACCCCTTGCTAAAAGTTACATTGTGCACACTGCTAACCTATGGGAAAACATGCTTGTATTATTGCCTCATTCAACCCCCATCCATTTGTTTGTTTAATCCACTGATTGCATCTTGTAATTAACCAAGATTGTAAGCTACTTAAGCAGGGACTATTTCCTTGCTACACGTTGGTACAACATATAGGTCCCCAATCTCTTGTCTCTGGGTACTACTGTAATAAAATAATAAACAACAAAAATAAATAGAAGGGATTGTTGACATGCCTTTCCCAAACTCTGATGGAATTTCCCTCTCTCTCTGGGAAGTGAGTGTTAAAGCATCTCTAGCAGGCTGGCTTTTCCTAGGGATTAAATTGTATCTTCAAAAGAAAAAAAAAAAGGTGCATTATTGTGCCAGCTATAGTTTAATATCATTTCAGTCTGGCAGGCACATCACACAGATGTCCTATAAAGCAATTCTCTTTAATTTAACCCAGGTATTCACTGAAAAACCATAGGGACATACGCATGTTCACCTTTCATTTAGTTCAGATATATTAATTGTGACTCATTTTCACAATGTCTTTTGGTTCAAATATGATATAAAATAATTCTTGGAGTCAATAGGAGGAATACTGTTGGTGTCAACCTAATTTTACCTCATTTTACCCTTTCTAGCTAAATTGGATCAACTGAAAAACAGTAAATGACATAAGGCAGGATGACAGGTGTAATTTTAAAAAAAGAAGAAAACCTGGAGAGAAGAGGGGAGATCCAGTCCAAGGAGAGATTCATGCAGTGAGCAAGGCTGAAAGATAAACAAATAGCAAAGCCTTGGGACAGAATGCTACAACACCAGCAAGGAAGAGAAAAGTCACATGATGCTGCAAACGTTCTTTCTTAACAAATGTGATATAAGAGTGTCAGAGACTCCCAACTTAATGTTCCTGTCAAACCCCAAATGAACAATAGCAAGACAATAAGAGTTCAAGTCCAGGGCTTCTGTCCCCTCTCCCTGCTTTTTGTTGTTGTCTTATGAAATTGATGGCCCAGATTCTCTTGGCCAGCTTCTGGACTGGGGAGGCAGTAAAGCCAGCTTTATCTTTCCCTAAATTTTTCGGTTGATCCCTGGTGTAAATTACAGCAGCCTTAAGGTTGTTCTGATTTACATCCAGCTGCCCCACGTGAAACATAAAAATTGCCACACTGGATCAGACCCAAGATCCATCTAGGCCAGTATCCCATCTCCAACAGAAGTCAGTACCAGATGCTTCAAGGAAGGTGTAACAACTCTTCAGTAAGAAGATGTGAGCTAATCTGCATCCGCACCCCCATTTGGTCTCACCCTGATCTCTATGAGTTGGAGATTGGCTTAGGCCCTGAAGCATAAGGTTTAGTATTCCATCCAAAATGTTTGTTATCATTAATTATAAAATTCTTGAGATCCCTATAAATATCCATTGTTAAATATCTAACCATGTTAGAAACGATTTATTCTAGCACGCTGCTCCGGAAAGTGCAGATGCACCTTGGCTACCAAACTCATTATATAGAGAGCACACAACTGTTATCAAACAGTAGAAACTTTGTGTCGGTTTCATCTAGTTTCGCACAAGGGGATGTGATTAGAGTTGATCCTCCACACTCTAAACTTCAATCTACCTTTAGATTTCTGCATTTGATTTCCACCACAGTGTTCACAGGTGACAGCATCTGCAGAGGAGGCTGTAGTATGAAAGAGGAGAATTAGGCTGCCTTGAAAATACCCAATCCCTCATAAATACCACCAATTTTTGGGGGGTAACATAGCTTCCTATAGGCTAGGCTTCTCAGCTGGAACTAGGGCCATATTGCTCTATGAGATGGTGCACAGAAATGTGAAAGTCAAGTAAAAAACACCTGAAAAGGTAACAAAATTACATCTCCCATTCTTGCCCTAAGAGTTCCTTTCCCTCCCAGCCCATCTCTACAGTAACGCTAATACAGAATCCTGAAGGCTTTTGCTATTTCTCCAGATAAGCTGTGTGTGTTTGGATTTGATGTACATTCCAGATTGCCCTGTGAGTATTTGGTTCAGAAGATGCACACAGCACCCTGAGGCACCATAGGAAAATATTCAAACAATTGAGCAACCCACAAGGCTGCCTCATCAAGGAACCCTTGGCTGTCTTTAAAAGCAGATTGATGCTACAACACATCTCCACTTGTTAGCAATGAGCAATGGGGAAAAAGCAAGAGGGTGAAGGAATCAAAAGGACAAGGTACTAGTAGTCTGCTCTATAGATCTGTAGCTCTTGAGTTCAGTATGTATGGAAACAATTTGTTAAGAGAGGGAGAGGGAGAGATTACATTTCTTCAAGGAAAGAAGAAAAATCCAGTTTATCATGCTTTAACTTCCTTCTCCTTTCTCTTCTTCCTCAAGGAGACAACATTTCATCTGCAGGGAACATCAGCATAACTTCAATGTTTATTTCAGCGTTATGACTATTCTTTCGATGGTTTTACCATAGATTCCCATGCCAGATCCTTGAGCTGATTAGCTTGTGGGCTGCTAATGCCAGACTTGGTTAGTGAAGAAAAAAAAATAGCTGACAGCCCATCATCACTGGTTGAGATCTTGATTACTGTTTGGGTACAAATAGCAACATGCTCTCCCCTCCCCCCTTACAAATGTTTTCAGTCACGTAAGGCATGTTCTAATGCTAAGACGATGAGTGTGGCTGTAGTCTTTCTAGAAGAGAGGAGCTGCTGAGAAAACAAAAAACAGGGAAAGCCACAATGAGGTGCTGGTGGGGGGCCAAATTCTGAAACACTGATTTGTTTTTTATTCAGACCTCACTCAGGCAAAACCTGTGGGAAGTTATCTGCAAAACGTTTGAACAAAAACTGAGAATTTGCCACTTTGTGTCTCTTTAATGCATTCCTACCCAAATGCTTTTTAGTTTCAACAAAATATTCTTACTAACAAGAATACAGACATAGGGACAGATCCTCAGATGGTATAAACTATTTATTTGGAGATATGACAACTTACACTAGCTAAGGACCTAACATACATAGATAGCATTATGTCCGCGGAGCATTCTCAAGTGAGGTTAGGGTCCAGATCAGAGATGTCCAAGCTGGCAATTTTTCTGGACCACAAGGGAAGAGCAATACAGCCAAATCCTGCCAAGTTCTTTTCTTTCAGAAGTTTCTGACTCCAACAGAAGTTTTGTAAGGACTGAAGGTTTGGGCTGATAATTTGCATGCTTTATTTTAATCAAAAATAAATGCATACAAATATAGTACTTCCTTGTGCTTATATCTTTGTTGGCAGATTAATAGAACTTGTTTGTCTTTGAGTTCAAGAGCAATATGAATTCAGGGTCTGGTCTGCGTCTTTCCTGGAGTTGGTCAGTATATGTTTTTTCTTTTTTTCCCCACTAAAGATTTTGATTACAGAAAGAATAGAAGGAAATCCATTTTGTCAAAGTTTTCAATGGAAGTTTTTGGACTTTTCATCAACAAAGTGGAACCCCCAAACTGAAATTTTTTTGGCCCCAAATTTTAAATATTAGGCTTTTCATTTTGCTAACAATTTTTGTATTATTATTGTTTCAAGAGCAGTAGACACTTTCCATACACTGAAAACTGAAGAGATGACAAAACCCTAATATTATGTTTGCTTTTGATTTGTAAGCCCTACTTGAGCTTGATCCTGTAACTCTTATTCAGCCAGGGTCATTACAAGTCTGTCATAAGGGAGGGAGCAGTGAGTAGCTGTGGTTGGTACTTTGCTTTCTTCCATGACTGGCTTTGGGAGTCCCGGGGGATGTAGGGCAGGAGCTTAACTGGTTCTACCTGAACCTACAGGAGTGCCTAAGAAAGGATGGCTCCCTCCTCCACACCAGGCAGCCCAGGAAAGGAGAAAATGAGAACTAGCTACCTATTACAGCTCTAGCCAGGGTAGAGCAGGCTGGGGGCTGCTGTAATGTGCACAAGCTGCTTATGTTACAAAAGGGACCATATGCCAACTGGGGATAGTTGAAGTGTGAAACACTGCAGCCACTCCCCCACCTTGACACAGTCTGCCCTGGAGCTGTGAAGAGGGAGGCATAGGAGCTGGTTATGCTGTCTCTATACACACTGGGGACTCCCCCATCCAAGGGGAATCCCCAGC
Organism: Chelonoidis abingdonii; assembly: GCF_003597395.2. Lineage (NCBI taxonomy): Eukaryota > Metazoa > Chordata > Testudines > Testudinidae > Chelonoidis > Chelonoidis abingdonii. Next base: position 180,071,059 of record NC_133771.1, read on the forward strand.
AGGAGATTTGCTTGTCTTTTTAGCTCCCAGAGGGGACTTTCCACTTTCTTTGCACTGCCCATGTGGCACAAGCATCAATGTGGCCTCCTGGCCTTTTTTAAATAACATGTTTGTCCCTCAGGCTGAGAAGTCTGGACAACCCTGCTCTAAGCATTTCCCAGCAGATACAGTTTAGTAATCAGCATTATGGACTATCATCTGTTGTGGGACAATTAAAATTTTCCCAAAATTTGTCAAAAAACACAGCTCTTGGCAGTGAGAAATGATGATTTTCCAGAGGGTAAAAGTCTGATTAAATTAATCAGGATCTAATTAATCAGACAACATTATGTTTGCCTGTGGCTTATAGAACATAGAGGGGCCTGATCCTGCAAATGTTATTCATGCAGGGCCAGGGTCTGTTCTCCATTACTCCAACATCAATCCAGAGTAATTCTATGACCATTGTTCACTTATGATGAAATTTACAAGCACCAAGCAAACCCAGCAACTGTAGTAGTGTAACACAGGAGACTTTGGCCCCTAATGTTTACTGAGACCACTGTTCATCCTCAGTGGCTTGTAACTTCCCATGGTATAACCAGGAAAGGCCCTGATTCCAAACTCTCAGGACCTGGCCAAGTTAGAACAAAGAAGCCACAATGTAAGCCTCAAAGGAAACCCAGATGACCTGTATTGTCCTTATTATAAGTCACTTCTGGATTATGAAAGCTCAGTAGCTTGATAGTCTTGGAACACATTATGGATAAAGCTCAGTAGCTTGATAGTCTTGGAACACATTATGGATAAAGGAGGGTACTTTGAGTTCTCTCCTACAAAGAGGTGCTCAGTGCCTCTTTTTAAGTCATTAGTTCCTTTTTCTGAACATCACAAGCAGAGACCAATACATACCGCTGAATTTGTTTACAGGTAGCAATTTGTGCATTATATTGTTTGTCTAAAAATACGAATAAAAAATAGTTTTTGCTTGTGAAACCTGTTGTTTAACCCCAGACATAAGCATCTAACACTTGAATTTATGCACCTAAGTCACAGTTTTGGCTCCATTCTGACTATAGGCACCTAAGCTCACTGAGAACTTACATTTTCAGCTTAAAAGATCCCTAGGAGCCTATGATTGCTGTTTCTGGCATACACACGTATCCCATCCTCTAGGCACTTGGAGACCTACTTCCCGCCTAAACCCTAAACTGGGAGAAGATGGACATCTGGCCACCTAAGTCACATGCAGTGCCTGATCCATTAGGTGGCCTATGAGGATGCCTACTGAATTGGGCCCCATTCAGATCTGACTGGAGAAGAAGGTGCCCACTTTACAACTTTGAGCCTAGTGGTTAGAGCACTCCCCTGGGATGTGAGAGAGACAGGTTCAATTCTCCCCTGTGCCAGAAGGAGTGAAAGGATTTGAACAAGTGGCTGCTACCCCTCAGGAGAGTGCTCTGACCACTGAGCTATGGAATATTCTGATGCAGGGTTTCCTCAGTCTCTCCCACATGGATACCCTAACCATTGGCGTCATAAACAGATAGCTAAGGGTTAATGTTTCTTTTACCTGTAAAGGATTAACAAAGGGAACCAAACACCTGACCAGAGGACCAATCAGAAAACCGGATTTTTCAAAGTCAGGGAGGGAAGTTTTGGACTCTGGGTCTTTTGTCTGTCTCTCAGCTATGAGAAGCTTCTTTCTTCTTCTAATCTTCTGTGTCCAACTTGTAAGTACAGGTAGAAAAACAATATAGGCTTTTATGTTGTTTTGGGGGTATTTCCATGTGTGTAACTTGCTGGAATGTTTCAAATTGGATATCTTTTTGAATCAGACTGTTTATTCATATTTTCTTATAAGCAATAGCCCTGTATTGTCATCTTGATGCAGAGTTTATATTCTTATGTCTTTTTCTTTCTTTTTTTTTAAATAAAGTTTTCTTTTTTAAGTCTTGTTTGAGTTTTTCTCTCAGGATAAGCTCGGCAGCACCAGGGAATTGGTGGGAGGGGGAAAGAGAGATAAAATCATCTCTGTTTCCTTGTGTTTGAGGTTTGTCTCTTTGTGGAAGAGAGGGGACAGGCTTCTTGGTATTGTGATGTAAAGAGATTGCATCAATACTCTCAAGTTAGCCCAGAGAGGAAAGTCTGGGTGGGAGAGGGAGGGGGAAGGGAAGTGGAGTATTTCCCTTGCCGGTAAGACTCAGAGCTTCTGGGTCTTGGGGTTCCTCCAGGGAAAGTTTGGGGGGACCAGAGCGAGGCAGGCGCTGTAATTCCTGTCTGGTGGCAGCGAGATAAGATCCAAGCTGGTAATTAAGCTTGGAGGTTCATGCTAAGCACCCAGATTTTGGACGCTAAGGTCCAGATTTGGGAAAGAGGCTTATGATAATTGGCCTAAAGTCACTCTCTCACACTCTTCCTTTCTCTCTGTCCAATGACTTCTCAGCACTGTGGATAAAACACTTAAGTAGTCATTGGGCCAGAGACAGAGTAAATATTACTCTGTGGTCCCACTGGGAGGTGAGAACCCCCTCTTCAGATCTTCTGTCTCCTCTGGGAGAGGGAGGGATAACTGACTCCATGTCTCCCACTTCCCAAATGGGTGCTTGAACCACTGAGCTAAAAGTTGTAAAATGGACTCTACCTCCTGCAGGCATTTTGTGTGGAGCGAGGCAGCTGCCTAACTCATTCCTGCAAGAAGCTGCTTGGCACCTAAGTTGCCTCACTCCACGCAACTGGTTCCCATTTATGGATTGCTATGCAGAGATAGGCCTCCCTGAAGTCTGGATTTAAGCATCTATTTCCATGAGAGGGACATGGCTTAGCACACAACCCCCTCCTCAGCATGCTGTTACAGCTGTTATGTCTGGAACCAGGAACCTACCAAGGCACAGACAGAGAGCTAAGTAACCCACATGTTTATTCAGCTGATGCGTTGCTTTTTGCTCCGCCACTCTCTGCTACTCCCCTACTAGGGATCTTGATACATATGGATGCCCTCTAGTGGTTAGTTGTGGAACATGCACAATCACATCACAGTCCTCTCCCTTTACAGAATTGTTACCCACGCCCACAAACATGTCTATCATAACATTGTAAATTGCATCTGTAACCAAGGAGGTCAGAATAGACTATCTGATCATGCCAAACAGAGTGAGAGGATTATTCTGCCTCTGTACCACTTGTCAGTCCTATCAACTATTTCAACTACAGATTGAGTCGCTCAGAGCGCACAGGATACTGTCTCTCCGGTTCTGGAGTAGAAAGTTGAACAGATGCTTCAGATAATGATTCAGATTCTGGTTCCTCTTTGCTAGAAACCCATGGTACTACATAGTATCAGAGGGGTAGCCATGTTAGTCTGGATCTGTAAAAGCAGCAGAGAATCCTGTGGCACCTTATAGACTAACAGACGTTTTGGAAGCGTGAGCTTTCGTGAGTGAATACCCACTTCGTCAGACGCAGGTTTTCCACTACCTGCGGTCTGACGAAGTGGGTATTCACTCACGAAAGCTCACGCTCCAAAACGTCTGTTAGTCTATAAGGTGCCACAGGATTCTCTGCTGCTTTTAATGGTACTACAGTGTCCTGAAATTCAGAATTTGGATCAGCTAGAACACGTACAGATAGTGTTGCAACACTTTGTTTTGGAGTAAATCTTGAATCTGCACAATGTGGTGATGCAGGTGATTGGTTTGTTGTACACGTGGCATTCCGACATGCCAACAAGAAGTTTGCAAATTGGGCCTGTAGTTAACCTAGTTGTTCTGTTGTAGTTCTCAAAGTTTATTCCATGGTATGAATAATGCATTCTGATAAGCCTTTTGTTGCAGGATTGCATGTGCGGATATAACACCTCTGATGCTGTCACTTTTCACAAAAGCTTGGAAATTAGCTGAAACAAACAAATTGTGAACCATTGTTGCTTGCAGTCCTGTGCAGGCAAAAAGGCTTTGTAGAATGTATATGGTACTTGCAGAATTCATGGTTGACATGCAAAAAACTTTAGGAATAATCGTCTACAGCAACTAGAAAATTGGTACTCAAGAATGGGCCTGTGAAATCCAGATGAATTCTGCACCCAGGGAGCAGTTGGCCAGTTCCAGGATGAAACAGTGCAAAGCCAGCCATATTTTGCACCATCTAACAGCCAAAGCAGTACTTCGCTAACTGTTGGTCAATACCTGGCCACCATACATATCCTCCAGTCAATATCTTTATCTTGACTACACAAAGGCAACTCCTCTGGGACACTTACCTGTAGTTTCATAGGTATGATGGCATGAATCCCCCACTTCAGATATCCTTGAGCAACTGTGATTTCATTCTTCCTGTGGCAGAATGGTTTAACTCTCCACTGGTTCTTTCTTCCAGCCTTTTAAGGTAGCTTCATATACCTCTACTAGGCAATGTGTCTACTTGTTGCTTGTTTCAGTATCTCCTGAGTAATAGTAAGTATGCCAATTTTTGCCACATTGAACATTTCAACATTTGTAAGTTCATCTTGTTGTGTGGAGCTTGTATCCAACAGTGGAAGTCATGTTAACCCATCAGCATTTCAATGTTGAGCTGTTCCCTTAAGATGGACATCTAGTTATGGCCCCTGAGAATAAAGCCCATCTCTGAACATGAGCAGTGGCCATTTCCGCATTCTCCCTTTGGAGTTAAAAATGTACAACAAGGGTCTATGATCTGTCATGAGCAAAAACTTCCTACCATACAAGTAATGTCAAAATTTCTTAACTTCTGAGATCAGACTCACAGCTTCACAGTTTATCTGGGCATAGTCATATTCTGCTGGACTTAGGGATCTGGGAGCAAAATCAATAGGTAATTCCTGGCCACCAGGGATCATGAGGGAGATTACCCCATTTCCACAGGGTGATGCACCCCATGCCAAGGAGATTGCTAGCTCCAAGTTGTAGTGAGTTAACACTTGCTCAGAAGTAACTAGCTGCCTTGCCTTCTGGAAATCCTCTTCACATTACTTAGTCCATTTCCACAGTTTCCATTTCTGAAGTTACTGATTCACTGGGTAAAACACTGTTTCTAGGTTTCACAAGAATTTATGGTGATAATTAATGTACTCGATGAATGAGCAAACATGTAACTCATCTTCAGGGTGAGGTTTCCTCATATCAGCTTCAACTTTAGTATCTATGATGTGTCCACAGTACATCACTGCTTCCTTGAATAATTCACATTTATCATGACTCACCCATAATCTACATTCTTCCAACCTTTTGAAAACTTGTGCCAGATTTTTCAAGTGATCCTCACTGGATCCAGTGACAATGAAGTCATGTAAGAAACACCTACAACTTAGTATTTTTGGAGTCTCTTATCCCCAGGTATTGTATAGGGAGGCTAGGTGCCTAACTCGGCTTTAAGGATCACAGTGTTATTCCTAGGATTTTCTAGGCATCTAAAAATTAGGCACAGTGACGCTCAGCATTGTAACATCAAAGTCCCTATGTGGATCCCACCCTAACGTGTTTAAACTATCTAAAAGGAGACATCAGATGCTTTAACATGTTCCTTAGGAGAAGTAGAAAATAGTAGATATGTGTTATGGGATCTGCTGATACAATACAAAATGCATTGCTAGGGATCATGTCCTGCCCTCAGTTGCTTTCAATGGGGTGCGAGGATAGACCTGAAGGTATAATTTATACCATAATATTATTAACAATGTCTTCACCAGTTAATGATCCACAGACCTCAGAAACTATAAAATTAATTTGTTTCCTACACACAAACCTCTCCAGTCATTTACAAGTTTTCCTGAGTGTTACTCCAACAGTGGGCCTGAATTTGGCCCGTTGGTCATAGATATAATGCAGACACTTAACAACCACATTAGTAATCCACATTCAGCAGTTAGTCTCCTTGAAATGCAATTGTTCTAGCTCTGCCATGTTCTGTAATGTGCAGTGCTAACCACTAGTATGGGCTAAAACCATTAATCTAATTCAGCAGTTCTCAAACTGAGGGTCAGGACCCCAAAGTGAGTCGCAACCCCATTTTAATGGGGTTGCCAGGGCTGGCTTAAACTTGCTGGGCCCCAGGACAGAAGCCTAAGTCCAAGGGCTTCAGCCCTGGGTGGCAGGGCTCAGGTTACAGGCTTCGGCTTTGGCCCCCCTGCCTGTGGTGTTGGGGCTCAGGCTTTGCCCCCTATCCCTCAGGGCAGCACAGTTCGGGCAGACTCAGGCTTCGGTCCTTCCCTCCTGGGGTCATGTAATATTTTTTGTTGTCAGAAGGGGGTTATAATGGAATGAAGTTTGAGAACCCCTGATCTAATTTCATTTGGACCTATGATGAAGTTTGGACCTGTGACGGAGCTTCTAGAGGGAATGAGTCATTCACTGCCATGTTCACTCTCTCAGCTTCTTTATGTAACTGTGTGATGTGGACAAATGGATATGAGGCTATGAAAATAACTGACCTGATCAGGTAATTGGCCAAGGCCACAGTGGAGTTGCTGAAAAATGCAAATGAACTCTGAAGTGGTAACATGGACTTATCTGAACAGGTGCAGATAAGAGCTGCCCAAAGGGAGGTGATGTGAAGGTGGCTTTAAGTCTCTGTGATCCTGTGCTGGTCAGGAATTAAAATGGTCTACTGCAACTTAGGCAGCCCAGGGAATTTCTAGAAGTTATGAGAAAGCGCTGCAACTCAGAGCTACCCAGCATGGCTGCAGTGGCCTGCACCCTCAACACTTCCTCATTATGCTAGAATTTGGGTGGAAACCTCTGTGAGGCAGTTCATAGTTTTCCTTTGAAATACCTGCACCTCCCCGATAGCTAAGGAACCCTGTATGGCACAGTAGCATTTAGGGGTTGTAGGGAAGGGCAGAATTCCTCCCAAATACTTATTAGTCAAAGACAGTAAATACTTGAAAATGATTTCCTGGGCCTTGACGGCATGATTACAAGCAACCCTCACCAGGATTCAGCAACCTAATGATAGCATGGCAAGAAAAAGAAACCCAGAAAAATGGGAGGGGAGGGGAGAACATGAGATGGAAGGAGTTTCATGACTGTGAGATCTCATTCCAAGGTTTGGATACTTGTCTAAGCCTATGGAGACACCTATCCTCCCACCACTGCATGACCTCCAATCCACTCCTTCATCTTGTTCCCATTGCTAGGATAAGGAGTTGTAATAACAGTACCTGGGGACTGGCTAGCTCTAGGATTAACGGGAAGGGCTAGGAATAGTGTTTTCCTTGGTTGCTGGTTCAGCTCAGATCAGTCCTCGCAACTGAACATTGCTAGGACCAATCAGTGACATGTGGAATGAATTTGTTTGACCTCAGTTCAGTTTCCAGACAACAAGTGCCCAAATCACAAAAACAGAAACCCTCAAACGGGCTTAAGTTGTAGGCAGTTGCAGGAAAATGGCCAAGGACTGAATAGACATGCAAGCTACACTATGCTCTCAATGTCAGAAGTGATCCCTTCCTCCAGAGCAGGACGGTCAGGTAGCTTATGCTGTTACCGATCTATTGTGCTAATTCTATGGATAAAGGACCTACTATCTGTTCAGTGCATTCCATAAACCAACCAATTAAAAGAACAAAACAACCAATGCAACTAAGGAAGATGGATACTGGGAATCTTACTAAGTACAAATGTAAAGCATAACTCACCCTGCTGCTGATTATGAGTGTATGATAAAGACAGTTTTAAAGTTGTAATAAATCTTATAGTTAGGAATGTAATGGACTGATTATTCATTAAAAACCAACCTCTGCATTAAAATAAGAACATACCATAATTCCACCATTTCTTAAAGTATCTCTTATGTATAATCTCTGGTATAATAACTGCAGCTTTCCATTACAGCTCAAAGGCTTGTATTTTCTTATATATAATTATTAAGTATAATTAATCAAACAAAGAAAGCTACTAAACATGCAAAATCATACAACCTAAAAACTTTTAAGATCCCATATATGTTACCTTAGCACAAACAATTTAGGCGTGAATACTGTTTGCACTTTCTCAGAACTTTTTGCCTGTGCAAGGTAAAACAGCTGTGGACTGTCCTGCTTTTATAAACAAACTATGCAGACCTCATTCTGTTAGCTTGGACCACAAAACAGAACTGTTTTATTACTTGAAGGTACAGTGCCTCTCGCTGTTCAGGACTTCAGTTCAGTTTATTCTCAGGATCTCTGTTTAATCTCTCTTCCCTCCTTCCCCCAAAATAGGAGAGTTACACATAAGATTTCGCAGAAAAGCAATAAATATATAATGGTTATTGCTTTGTATGAGACATAGGTAGGGTGACCAGATGTCCCAATTTTATAGGGACAGTCCCGATTTTGAGGTCTTTTTCTTATATAGGCTCCTATTACCCCCCTCCCCCATCCTGATTTTTCACATTTGCTGTCTGGTCACCCTATACACAGGGTAAGGTAGCAGTGTTCAGTCTGGATCCAGTTTAGGTTTAGCCTAGGTTTGAAGAATGAACCAGGGGTAGAATTTCAATTCAGTGGAGCAGAAATCTCATGAGATTCAGTATTTATTAGACTCCCCAGTCAAAATAGGGGTTTCATTGTGCTTGGCACTGTACAAGCGCAGTCTCTGCCATGAAGAGCAAAGTGGTGGAGAACTTGCAAGATCAGTGATACCCATGAGATTTCTGGCATTTGCCATCTAAACTGGACCAAGCCAACAGGGTCCTAACATTCCTAGATTCAGCTGGACGCAAAATCTAAGGGATGGGTTTGAGTGCAGAAATAATTGTCTAAACCCTCCCAAAGTTCAGAGTGGGGGAGACATTGGCTCTGAGGTTCTGATTTGGTGCCACCTCTGTTAGATATACAGAAAGCATGTTATAACATTATAGCATTTCAGTTTACAAGTTAAGGGCCAACTTTTCCCTCGCTGCACATGTTAAGTTTATATTTATTGCACTGGGAGCTAGCAACATATCCAAGGGGAAAATATGGCTCTAACTAGATAGGTAAATATGGCAGACATAGATATAAGCTTGTCTCTCTCACCAGCAGAAATTGGTCCAATAAGAGACATTATCACATCCACCTTGTCTTTCATAGCTATTGAATGGATTCCTACAGGACATGTGAATACTAGGGAATTAATTAAATGTTAGGATAATAGATTTAAAATTAAGGAAAACCTCCCACTCACCTCACAGAACTGTCTCTTCATCTCTTAATATTCCCAGTAATATGGATGGAAGTTTGGCATGCACTTCAAGCGATCATAGACCCCTCCATGCAGAATTTCAGAACCACAACACAATGCTGAAGAAGAATTGTAACAAAATAAAAAAATAACAGTGGGCAGCTGTTAGGCACTCTAAGCTGAAACAGCCAAGTGTCTTTTCATTTAAAGAGTAAATTGAAATGGCCATAACAGAGAACCTAAATAATTGTTCATGAACTTTTCAATACAATTTAGTTACAACATTTCAAAGGCCTTTTTAAAAGGAGTCTTTGAAAAGAAGGAAAAGTCTGCGTAAGCAGGAATAAGGAATCTACTGACCCATTCATAATTTTTAGAAAATTAAACCTTCAGCAATCTATTAGGGGTCACTGTGTGAAAGGGTATTATACTAATACCTTGCACCTAAAACACAAAGGTTAGAGAAAATATTGTCTGTAAATATTAATTCATTTTGTAAAACTTTTTTTTATAATGCTGCCATGCCTGCTCCCTTTCTATGTCTGATTTCTTCAGTAATTAACAAGTTTGAGTTTTATTGGTTTATATATTTGCAGAGAGGAAAATTGCACATATATTTCCAGAGACTGAATTTTTAAATGAGCACATGCAAGTATCCATGCTGCAATTGCTTGTGCACTCAGAATACCAAGATAGTGGTACCTGACCAATCACAACTAAGCAACACAGCTTATAGTTTATGTAATTGCAATCAGTCCACAGAATAAAACATCTGAACTGTGGAGGCCAACCCCCCCCCCCACCGCCTGCTCCCCCCCAATGCACAAATAAATTATTCCCTGTTTATTATTCACTCAACTCTGCCTTATAGGCACAGAGTGGGGAAGCTCCCTTCTGCATTTCAAGAGTCGTCCACTAATGGCTTACGTACTAGTACACGTAGAGCTTGCCATTCATAAATGTGCAGTTTTGAGTTCAGCAACAATTGTGCTTTAACAACTACATTTAGCTCCACTGAAAAAATAGATTAGCATAAATACCCTAATCTCCTCGAAAGAATATGTTTTGGACACTAAATTTGACAGATTATTAAATAACTTAACTAATGTGCTGCTTGTGCCAGGTTTTTTTCCCCCACTTTGAACTTTAGGTATCAAATGTGAGGACTGCATGGACCATTTCTAAGCCTGTAGATTGCTAGCTTTAGATCTGAATCACTGCCACCCTCAGAATTTATGTCCAGATCCGGGCACTTTCTGTCCCCCCAAAACTTTTGCCCGTACCCCCGGGTTGCCCTTGAGGGACTTCAGCCAGACTTCCTGTGAAGACACAGATCATATACACCCTGGATCTTAAAAACAAGAAGAAATTCAATCCAGTCCCCTCCCTTTCCCCCACCAAGTTCCCTGGTTGAGGCTCCAGATCCAATACCCCTTGGATCCTTAAAACAGGAAATCCAATAGTTTTCTTGAAAAGAAAGACTTTTTAAAGTTAAAGAACAAGGAAAATTATTCTCTGTATAAATCAGATGGAAATTGACCATTTACATAAGGGTCATCAGATTCAATATAGGACCAAGGGGTCCCACACCCCCAGCCTTAGGTTCAAAGTTACAGGCAAACAGAGGTAAACCTTCAGCCAAAAAAGAAACATTTACAAGTGAGAAAACAAACATAGATAACCAACGGCTTTTCCTGGCTAAATACTACATAAGTTTGAAACATGAGAAATGATTTCAGACAGAGATTTGAGAAGCCTGGTGACGTCTGGTCCCTCTAGTTTCCAAGAGCGAACAATGAACAAAAGAAAAAGCACAAACAAAGACTTTCCTCCACCAAGATTTGAAAGTATCTTGTCCCCCTATTGGTCTTCTAGTCAGGTGTCAGCCAGGTTTACTGAGCTTCTTAACCCTTTACAGGTAAAAGAGACATTAACCCTTAACCATCTGTTTATGACACTGTTATTCCCAAGATGACAGAGCTGTGCAAAGTACTACTGTTTCTTTCTTTGTCCAACTCCATCTGTGCAGCCTTCAGGGGTATTTTTAAAAATAGGAAGTTTTTGAATGTTTTTTGTCCATAATTAAAGAACACAACTTTACTACAAATATATATATATATATAAAATATTTTGTATAAAGTTTCACAGTTTCTAAAAGACCTTTGGTTAGTTATAGTTAGCATAATTCAGCATAAGTATGACAGTATGAAGAAATAGTGAATTCATCTGTAAATGTGCAATTTCACCTCTATGGCACCTCCTTATACCTGGACACAACATTGCAGGGGACTTCCTCTCACACCCCCTCTGCTGATCACTTTCTCAACTATGGTTGACCCCTCCCAGCTGGTTCCTTCCCAACTATCTCACTAGACCCTCTGCGGCTCAGCTTCAGGGCCAAGTCCCTTGACACTTCAGTGTCCTTCAGGGGTTCAGCTCCAAACAAAAGATCCTTCATCTTTCCTGGGCTTGACTTCACTTCATCCCCCTTGTGAGGATATTGACCCTCCAGCCTTTTCCCTGCTGGGAGTCTAACTATCAGTGAAACTAGCTTTCTGTCCCTCCTGGGTTTCTACTTCATCCCCTGGTCCTCACAGACCTTGCCTTGGGACTCCTCTCCACTCTAGGACCCTACCACAGGAGATAATCCAATTCCTGTAGCTCTGATTCCTGGCTCCAGCCAGTCCCAAACTACAGGACCTTCCCAGAGAGAGATAACTCTCTCTTAGCCATCTCCTCCCCTTTGGAGTTCCCAGCTCTGTGTAAGTAGTGCTTTCCCCAGTTCACCATCACAGGTGGGGTCAGTCTTTCTAATTAAACCCCATTACACCCAGCTAGGGTCATTAATTAGTCCTTATCCCCAGGGAGGCTGAGGAATAGCTAAGTCATAGGCAAGGCTGAGCCCAGCTTTCCTCAAAGGAGTCCAGCCTGTGACTCCATCTCACTGACTTTTGTTTGTGACTTTTGACTTCCTAAGCACACGTAAAAAACCTTCCATTTTTGCAGTGAAAAAAGGTAACAATAATGCGTAAGCCCTGATTTTTACTAGAGACTGGCAATAATGTAGCCAGTAACGACCAAATTGGATTATGACTTGTCTACTGGAGTTTAATGAAGACTACCACACACATTTCATGCCATCACAAAACAGCTTTCTGATGGTCATAAATGTCAATATGCCTTTGAACCAGCAACTTCTATACTGAAATTCTTTATGGTACATTTCCAAGCCCTTGAGCCTTCCAGTCATTAATGATGGCTGCTCGATGCAAAGATAGTGAAATCCTGTAAGAAAGAATGTTCTCCTGGTATTTCAAGCCTATTCCAAACTGGGAAGCACTAGAACTATCATAAGGAAGCTTGATCTTGTGAGATTTCCAGCCAATTTTCAGACTAAATGTAGGTTTTGATAAATGTGTTCAACTAAATGTGTTCAACTAAAACTGATCAACTTTCACAACTTTAACATTTTACTCAAAACTAATTTTTTAGCTGTATCATGCAATTCCCTTGCTCTTGCAGGTTAAATTCAGACCCCAGGTAGTACATTTTTGTCATTACTTACGTTTTGTCATTTCTTAGGTAGTATTGCTCTTCTATTCAACTATTCATTCTGTTTGTACATTGCTTAGCGCAGTGTGGCTCTGATTTTTGGCTGGAGCCTCTTGGTGCCATCACAATACAGATAATAAATAGTAATCATAATATATAATCATGGTGCGCCAACATTTAGTCCTATGCCTGCCATTAACATTAAAGACAATTTTCTGATTATATCTGATTATTACCTATTTTAGTGGTATGATATTAGGTAGCGTAATCATGTGTAGATGACAGTAATGTTTGTCACATATTGGTTGTATCCAGCTACATTAAGGGTGAGGAAGTACTTTTTAATAATGATCTGCCATTACAAAGATAATTTGTCCCATTTTGAGGGATTAATGTTGTTGGCCAGCAGTAAGAGCCAGAACTCCTATAAACAGAGAAAATATAGGTGGTGAATTATTTACTGTCTCCAACTACCCACAATGAGGCACAGAATATTGGTGTGTTGCAGTGGCCCCTTTGAATCCCCATAAACTACCAGAACTTCTCATCTCCAGTGGCTTCATGTGGTCTATACCTCCCTCAGAAAGGAACATGTGTTTTTTTCCTTCTGAATTTGAGTTATTTGATTCTCAAAGAGCTCACTGGATAGCAGATAACACAACAAAACATGCATTTATTATACAAGCATTCAGAGAGAGGAAATAAGCTGGTATCTAGCTGAATCTCGAAGATCACAGACGTCTACTATTACAACCAAGAAGCCTGGATGGTAGTCAAAATTCTGCTCATCCCTCTCAAGAAAATTAAAATCCAGCTTTTTGCCAGATAACATCAACGATCAAAAGATACAAACACTAAGGCTTTTTATGCTAATGATTGCATTTAATTCTTACCTGAGTAGTTTCATCAATTAGAAGACGCAGAAGCATTTTAAAAGGGTTCTTAACGGCGGATTAATTATTCACAACTCTTCTAAAAAATATTTGATTTTGAATCTCATTTATCAAAGTTCCTTTTTAGCCTTCAGCACTTGTGTTACATTTCCCTTGTTTTAAGTCTTCCCAAACTCTCAGAAACTATCCAGCTATCAGACTCCCTGCCTTGATTTTTATTAGTTTAATGTGGGACTCATTAAACTTTAATATATTTGTGGTTTAAACATAAAAAAGAAGATTTGAAAGCTTAAGTAATATGAATCTATTGTGTGTGTGTGAGAGAGAGAGAGAGAGAAAAAGAGAGATCTTTAAGGCAAAGGATTTCTGATTTCTCTGAATTGGCAGGAATATGGAATATGGAAAACTTCTTAAGGTGAAATCACATTTCTGTAATTAGATTTCATTAAGAAGAAATGTCTATTTCTTTAATACGTTAAATGTCTATTTAACTTTAATAGTTAAAGCCTATTGGAAACAAGACAACAAATTTTAGCTGTAGAGATAGAAAATTGCATTCACACAGGGAGCTATGCAGTGGGAATAATGCAACATATTTTAATAAAAAATAGTTCTTAACTAAATATATCACCCTCAGTACTGATTCAATTAATATTGGGTGGACTTTGTTATCATACATTATGTGATAATACAATGTGAAACCAACTTGTAAGCAGTATTTATTACGTGTTTAACAGTAACTGCAGCAATACGGGAACATATAATAAGTAAAATCACCATAGTCAATTCTGACTAAGCAAGAGCCTTTCATGTGTTCTTACTAGAAGCAATTCAGAATCTTCACAGTGTACAATATTCCTCTGTAGAATATTTTCGCTCAACAATACTTGCAAATTAATCTTGATCGGAGTAGTGAAGTGTGAAAAGGAAAGGAAGGATGGGCTTGTGGTTAAGGCACTGGACTGGGTCTCAAGCAACAGAACCTTGGTTTCTAGCTCTGGTGCAGACTTCCTGTGTGACCTACGGCAAATCACTTAATCTTGCTATGTCTCAGCTCCCTATATGCAAACTGAGTACAATAATGCTTCCTTTTTTTCACTCTTTGTCTATTTAGGCTTTGATGCTGATTATTAAAGATACACTTTTTTAAAAGCTGCTGGACCTGATAATTTGCCCCCAAGAGTATTAAAATAATTTACGATTAAGTATTATTATTAAACCATTAATATTGATATTTAACATATCTCTGAACACTAGGGAAGTTCCAGAGGACTGGAAAAAAGCTAAAGCTAAAGTTCTGCCAACATATAAAAAGATCAAGATATAGAAAGACCCCCATTAGCCTGACATTGATCATGGGCAAAATCATAGAAAGGCTAATATAAGACACAATCAGTAACAGAGGATGGTAAGATAATTAATGGCACGCAACATGGTTTTATGGATGATAGGTCTTGCCACACCAATTTGATATAGTTTTTTTTATGAGATCATAAATTTGGTTAATAAAGGTAACTTTGTGGACATAATACATTTAGACTTCTGTAAGGTTTCTGACATTCTGATGAAAATTAGCACTATAGAAAATCAATGCACTCATATTAAATGGATTAAAAACTATTTAACTGTTAGATCCCCAAAAGTATTTGTAAACAGGGAACCATTATCCAATGAGGGTGTTTCTAGTGGGGTTCCACAAAGATCTATTTTAAGCCCAATTCTATTCAATGCCTGTATCAGCTATTTGGAAGAAAATACAAAATCATTACTGGTAAAATTTGCAGATGACACAAAATATAGGTGGAGTGACAAATAATAATGCCATTAATATAGGTCATTAATACAGGCCAATCTGGATTGCTTGGTAAAATGGGCTTCTTTGAACCACATGAATTTTAATACAGCCAAATGCCATGTCGCGTATCTAGGAACAAAGAATGTAGGTCACATCTACAAGATAGGAAACATATCCTGGAATACAGTAACACTGAAAAGGACATGGAGGTCATGGTATATATCCAATTGAACAAGAACTTGTGATGTTATAGCTAACAGAGTGAATTCAATCCTTGGAAGTATCAGCAGGGGAATAACAAAGAGAAGTAGGGATGTATACAGCATTAATGAGATGATTACTGGAATACTATGTCCAGTTCTAGTGTCCACACTTCAAAAAGGATGTTGAAAAATTGGAAAGTGTTCAGAAAAGAGCTACAAAGAATGATTTGAGGTCTAGAAAACATGCCTTTTAGCAAGAGACTTAGGAAGCTCTATCTGCTTAGTTTGTCTAAGGCTATGTCTACATGAGAGATCTTGCAGCAGCGCAGCTGTACCAATGCAGCTGTGCCACTGTAAGAGGTCTCATATAACCACTCTATGCCAATGAGAGAGAGTTCTTCTGTCAACATAATTAATCCACCTCCAATGACCAGCAGTAGCTATATTGGAGCTGGGCGGGTGCAAGGATGTTTCGCACCCTAGGCGAAATTTCCACCTTGCGCCCCCCTCCCCCCGCCCTGAGCCCTGTGGCAGCTCGCAGCTGCTACCTCCCTCCGCCCTGAGGCACCCCCCTTGCGGCAGCTCCCCACCCCAGTTCACTTCTGCTCCACCTCCTCCGCGAGCATGCTGTTGCTGCTCCACTTCTCCTGCCTCCCAGGCTTGCGGCACCAATCAGCTGTTTGGCGCCACAAGCCTGGGAGGGAGAGAAGCAGAGCGCGGCGGCATGCTCACGGGAGGAGGCGGAGCAGAGGTGAGCTGAGGTGGGAAGTTCCCTGCGTGTCGCCCTCCACCCCTTACTTGCTGCAGGCGGCCATCCCCACGCCCCCCTGCCTCAGCTCCCTCCGCCTAAATGCCGCCGCTGACAGCCGAAGATCCAGAAGCCACAATTGCCGCTGAAGGACCCGAAACGCTGCACCCCAAATGCTAGCACCCTAGGCGACCGCCTAGGTCACCTAATGGGTTCCATCAGCCCTGTTTTGGAGGAAGAAACTCTCCTACTGACATAGTGCTGTGCACACTTGTGTCACTTAGGGTGATGGAATATTCACACCTCTGAGGGACATAAATTTTGCTGACATAAGTGGTACTGTAGACGTAGCTTAAGAGGAGATAAAGAGGTGACTTGATCATGGTGTACAAATACCTTCATGGGGAAAAAAATGTATGCATCTTTAATATAGCAGAAAAATGCTTAATAAGAGACAAAGGGTCTAAGATAAAAAAAATTCAGGCCAGAAATAAGGTGCATATTTTTTTTACCAGCGATAGTCATTAACCATGGGAATGACTTACCTGGGGATGTGATGAATTCTCCAACTCTTGTTGTCTTTAAATCAAGACTGGATATTTTTCTGAGAATATGCTACAGTTCAAACAGAAGTTAATTATTGGATGAGGTTCTATGGCCTGTGTCTTGCAGGAGGTCAGACTAGAGCCCCATGTGGGCACCCATGAGCAAAACGCAGTAATTTACTATGTGTTTACACAGTGCCTAGCACAACAAGTACAGAACAAAAATAGTCCAACTTTTTTGACCAAAATGTTCTTCTACGTTTTCATTAAACACTTTTCTAACCCCAGTGTTTCCATCTAGGTGAGATAGTGAGATGTGATGGGCTTAGCTGCCAAGAGCGTACTGATTACATTTAAAACATCTCTGATTCTCAGCTGAGACAACAACCACCACTGCTAAAATGTCAGAATGCCTATAGGAAATTAGCTCTTGGATGAAGAGCAGCTGGATCAAGCTGAACTCCATTTAGATTGAAATGAAGCTTTTGGAAAGTGGAAATGTTTTGAAGAGTTGGCCAAAGTGTTGTCTCCACCTTTCATTAAAGTCATGCAGTCCCCATTCATCAAAGTGTTGCAAAGTCTCAGAACTTGTTTGACGCTCACTAAGCTTGGATGACCATGTAGCATCAGCTTCCAAAAATGTCTTCTTTCACCTGCAGCTCATTAAAACACTGCATCCTTTCCCTATGGATGAGGACCTGGCTACAGTCATTCCTGCATATGTCACCTCCAGGCTGGATTA
The DNA here is from genome assembly GCF_003597395.2 of Chelonoidis abingdonii. Taxonomy (NCBI): domain Eukaryota; kingdom Metazoa; phylum Chordata; order Testudines; family Testudinidae; genus Chelonoidis; species Chelonoidis abingdonii. The sequence continues at coordinate 180,088,674 of NC_133771.1, forward strand.
CTGTAACTCGTAACTGCAACTGAATATGAAGACAATGCACAGGGCCAGCTGACACAGAAGGTAGCTGACCATCTTTTCCATGACTTAGGCCACCATGAGTATATCAAGCCTGTGCTCGACTCCCTCCACACGCTCCCAGACAGCTTCTGATGCCAGTTTAATACCTTGGCCCTAATTTTCAAAGTGATTAATAGATCCAGACACAGCCACATTCAAGACCAAACTTTGATCCATGAACTACACAAAAGAAATCTGCAAATGCTGGAATATTGCAGACCACAAAGCCCAAGATGATGCATGTGAAAGGTGAGGACAAAGCATTCTCAGTCAAGGGGATCTGGCTATGGGAGAGTGAAGAGCAGCAGAAACCAGAGTTTGACCATCTTTAGGAGATGTTGCAAAACCTTCCTATTTGAGGAAGCCTTATTCCAGTAGGTGACCTCACAGTACCAGTGTCATAGTATAATTCCCCAATCTGAACCTTAGAGTCCAAAAGATGGGGTACCAGCATGAATTCCCCTAAGCTTAATTACCAGCTTAGATCTGATAGCTGCCACCAATCAGGACTTGGAGTGCCTGATACACTCTGGTCCGCTCAAAACCTTCCCTGGGGACCCCCAAGACCCAGACCCCCTGGATCTTAACACAAGGAAAGTAAACCCTTTCCCTCACCAGTGCCTCTCCTAGGCTTTCCCTCTCTGGGATACCCTGGAAGATCACTGTGATTCAAACTCCTTGAATCTTAAAACAGGGAGGAATGTCCCTTCCCCCCACCCTCTTCCCCTCACCCAGAGGGAATACAGATTCAAGCTCCGTGAATCTAAAACAAAGAGGAAATTTACCTTTCCCTTCTCCCCACCAATTCCCTGGTGAGTACAGACTCAGTTCCTTTGACTTTGAGCCTTAATAAGGGGAAAAAATCAATCAGGTCTTTTAAAGAGAAAAACTTTTAATAAAAGAAAGAAGAGTAAAGATAATCACTGTAAATTCAAGATGGAATATTACAGGGTCTTTCAGCTTATAGAAACTAGAGAGAAAACCTTCTCCCACAGCACAATACAAATTAAAATACTTCCAGCAAACTACACATTTGCAAATAAAGAAAACAATCAAAAAGACTAAACCGCCTTTCTACCTTTGTACTTACTAAATTTAAACAGAAGATTAGAGAGCCTGTAGGTATGTGTGGTCACTCTCAGGACCCAGAGAGAACAACAGGCAAAGAAAAGAACACACACAAAGCTTCCCTCCACCCAGATTTGAAAGTATCTTGTCTCCTGATTGGTCCTCTGGTCAGGTGTTATTTGTTAACCCTTTACAGGTGAAAGAGACATTAACCCTTAGCGTTCTGTTTATGACAACCAGTCATAGAATCATAGGACTGGAAGGGACCTTGAGAGGTCATCTAGTCCAGTCCCCTGCACTCATGGCAGGACTAAGTATTATCTAGACCATCCCTGACGGGTTTGTCTAATCTGCTCTTAAAAATCTCCAATGATGGAGATTTCACAAGCTCCCTAGGCAGTTTATTCCAGTGCTTAACCATCCTGACAGTTAGGAACTTTTTCCTAATGTCCAACCTAAACCACCCTTGCTGCAATTTAAACCCATTGCTTCTTGTCCTATCCTCAGAGATTAAGAACAACAATTTTTCTCCCTTCTCCATGTAACAACCTTTGATGTACTTGAAAACTGTTATCATGTCCCCTCTCAGTCTTCTCTTTTCCAGACTAAATAAACCCATTTTTTTCAATCTTCCTTCATAGGTCATGTTTTCTAGATCTTTAATCACTTTTGTTAGTCTTCTCTGAACTATCTTCAATTTGTCCACATCTTTCCTGAAATGTGGTGCCCAGAACTGAACACAATACTGTAGCTGAGTCCTGATCAGCATGGAGTAGAGCAAAAGAATTACTTCTTTGTGTCTTGCTTACAACACTCCTGCTAATAGCACCTTATACTCCCAAATTCTTAACACCCCATTCCCTCCACCCCCCAAAAAACCTGCCTCAAACAGAGTTTTAACTCCTCACCAGCCAAAAGGAGAAAAGTGCTAGACAGCCCATTCAACCTGCTAGGAACTTCACTGCTGCTATTGATTGTAAGTGGAAGATGATCAGCTATGACAGTGATGGGTGGCAGAATAAAACCCTAAGATAGATGAATATGTTAGGCACCTTAAAATACATAGCTAGGTGCTTCAGAAGGACTGAGTCTGGGACCTGCAGACACAAAGAGAGGATTGAATCAAGGCATAGAGAGGAAGACAGTCGGGATAAACCTGTGGCCAAAGGGGGATGAGTGGGGGCCGGTGCAACACCTTCAATAGCTAATCATCACGATGCAGTTAGCCAAAAACAAGCAGGAACTTTAACATGTCATAGATTTTACCAAAATTGGTAGAGAAAACTATAAGGAAGCAGACACAAAGGGGGGGAATATATATATTTTGTTTAGAATGGGTTCATGGAGTTTCAAAATTATTTTATTAATTTGGTCATTAATTACTTGCAGCATAGTCTGTGACATGTATCATTTTACACGTATTAAAATTGTGTCACACCTTTAGGCTGCATTTTCCTTTTTGTGGCCCATGCTGCTTGCTGGTTAATGTGATGAGCAGCGTGTAGACAATTACTAATAATCCCAGTTTGCAAATGGGCAAATAGCAGCACAGAGGATGTGGCAGAGACAGAGCTAGCACTGCAGAGGTTTCTGGTCCCATGTACACTCCACTAGACTATGGTTCCTCTAACAGGGAGTAGGTTGCTGTAAGTCAGATAGTGCGTAGTTCCAATATACAAACAAAACTCTCATTGATATTCATAGGGCTTTTGTTGCATAACCAACGTATGAATGGTCATGGACAGTGTTTAGTGAGTCACAAGCAGGCTAAGGCATTGTCACATTTTATGGAGTTTACTTCTCATTCTGAAGTTGCAAGGTCCTCCATGGAAGCCTTTATACTACAGCTTTTCTGGCACTCATGCCACTGCTATGGCTATCTGGGCTGACTATGAGTAGGTCTACTGATGTGCATTGGTTCTAAGATGACCAGATAGCAAGTGCAAAAAATCAGGACACCTTTTTTTTACAAGGGGTGAATAGGGGGTAATAGCTGCCTGTATAAGACAAAGCCCCTAATGTTGGAACATCTGGTCACCCTAACTGGAGGTTTATGGAGGCCTCTGTACTAATTTACAGCCTCCACTACTCAGGGGGAAAGTTATAACCAGCCAAGAAGGATCTAAGTGGAGAAGACAAAATAGAAGAGGTCTTTAATGATGGAAGGTCTGAGAAGTATTTTATATTTTAAACAATTAAGGCTTCAGTGAAAATTCAACTGTTCTGCTGCAGAAAAATCATCACTGATCAAGTTTTCAGATGACACAAAAAAGGGTGAATGATAAATAATAAAGACGACAGGACACTGATTCACAGTGATCTGGATCACTTGGTATACTGGGCACATTCAAATAACATGTTTTAATATAGCTAAATATAAATATATACATCTAGGAACAAAGAATGTAGGCCATACTTACAGAGTGGGGGACTGTATCCTGGGAAGCAGTGACTCTAACAAATATTTGAATGTTATGGTGGGTAATCATCAGAACATGAGTTGCCAATGTTATGTTGCAGCCAAAAGAGTTAATATGCTCCTTGGGTGCATAAACAAGGGAATCTTGAGTAGAAGTGGAGTGGTTTTTTTACCTCTGTACTTGGCAGTGGTGCAACCACTGCTGGAATACCATGTCCCGTTCTGGTGGCCACAGTTCAAGAAGGATTTTGATAAATTGGAGACGGTTCAGAGAAGAGCTACAAGAATGGATAAAGGATTAGAAAACATGTCTTATAGTGATAGATTCAAAGAGTTCAATCTATTTAGCTTAGCAAAGAGAAGATTAAGAGATGACTTGATTACAATAGATAAATATCTACATGAGGAACAAATATTTAATAATGGACTCTTCTGTCTAGCAGAGAAAGGTATAAGATGATCCAATGGAAGTTGAAGCAAGACAGATTCAGACTGGAAATAAGCCATACATTTTTGACAGTGAGGGTAGTTAACCATTGGAACAATTTTCTGAGGGTTGTGGTGGATTCTCCATCACTGACCATTTTTAAATCATGTTTTGAGGTTTTTCTAAAAGATCTGCTCTAGGAATTAGTCTAGAGTTCAATGGCCTGTGTTATACCAGAGGTGACAATGTTATACAGGAGATGTTTCACAATCGTGCCTTTTTGCCTTGGAATCTATGAAGTGCAGCAAATACAGCACAGAGATATTTGAAACTGCTGCCCCATCTACTCCCAAATCACAGTTGAGGCAGAGTGAGAGAGTGAGTGAGAGTGTGTGTGTGTGTGTGTGCGCACACGCGTGCATGCGCAGAGACGGGAGGGACACTTACAGTGTTGAACTGTAAAATAGGGCCAGGTTCTGCTCTCACTTACAGTACCACAAAGCCAGCATATCCCCACTGAGGTCAATGATGTTAGTCCAAAATTATATTGGTAGCAGGAAGAAAAAGGGGTAAAATTTTCAAAAGCACCAAAGTAATTTAGGAACCTAGGCTCAGATCGTCAAAAGTATTTAGCCACCCTACTCATTCTATTTAAATCAATGGGAGTTAGGTGCCGAAATAGCTTTGAAGATCTGGGTCCTAAGTCCTAATTTTAAAAGCAACTTAGGCACTTAGGGTGGGATTCCCAAGAAGGAATTGGGTGCTACAACTTTCAGCCTCGCAATGTCTAAATTTAGGCGTTCTGCTGCCTAGTGGAATTCACAACCCTGAGTTAGGCACAATGCCTGGGGAAAGTTAGGTGCCTAAGAATGGGATTCACAAAAAATAGCATGATGAATTGGGAGCTGCCTAAGCTAGCCAATAGAAGATAGCGAGGAGAGGGGTGTGGCCAAAGCCCCCCTCAAAGGGTGTTAGGGACCGACTTCCAGGAAAGAGGAAGGCTGTATCTTCACTCAGGACTCAGAACCATGCTCCCACTCCTAGAACTCCATTTAGCTGTTTCTTGTCCTGTAGGTAGGAAAGGAAACTGTATTGCTAGGTGAGAACGTTCAGCAAATGCTGATTTTGTTATGGTGATCACTATGGTTAGTAGGAGAAATACTAGGAACATCTTGAAATGGCCTCAGAGTCCTTTCCAGAAAGAGACCACTGCAGGCCTTCAAGCTTCAAAAAAAATAAAATAATCTAGTTTTCAACAAAGAAATATCAGTACTTTCCCTTTTGTTTAATGCACATGAAAATCCATCTCATTGTTTTCTTCACCGAGCTCAACTACAAGCATATTTGGCTGCAAATCATTTCTCAAGTTTTCATCTCTTTTTTTGAAACAATATTTTTTCAACATCCTCCTTGTGCAGCAGAAAATCCTGCCAGCAAGGGACCCTCCAACTTTAATTGGGGGAGCCAATTTTATTTAAAAACCCCTTTACCTTTTTTACTTCAACAATATCTCCAGCTGGCATAGAGTGCTCACAAGTGAAAGGAGCACGTTCACCATCCGAAGTTAATAAAAGAGAAGGGGTGCAGAGGAGAAACTCTTTAATGTTGCTCAAGAAAATACTTTTCAGTCAAACTCCAGCAGTGAAGTGCCTGATCCCTGTGCGCAGCAACAAAGTTAAAGCTGCATGTGCCTAGGGACGATTGGCAGCCTGTTCTGGGTTCCTTCACAACCCTGCTAATCTTCACTAATACTCTCCCATGCTTCATTTAATTTCACTCTCAGAGCACTTTTTCAAATTCTTCCTCAAATCTTAAACCAATGGCTTCATTGTTTAGGATTCCTTTACCCTGACAAGGCTGACCTCAGATATCCTCTCTTCTTTCCTGCTCTGTAACTCAGACAGCCCACTTACTCATTCATATGGTAACCACACATAATGGCCTCCACATTAATTAAGTAATTTTGGTCCTTTACAGCTCTGTGGAGGAGTTTTCAATCTCCCAGCGCCTTTCAGGCCAATTGAACTCACTTTTTTGTTGAACAGGCCAGAGAGTACATGGAAGAAGAGCCAAGGAGAACATGCTCTCTCTAGCCCTTTCCTTTCATGCTGCTTCAGGGTTAGGCCAAAACAACATCAGCAAGTCTAATTTGCCCCAGCAGCCGATGGGAAATGACTAAAAAGCCCCTGCAGATTAATTTGTGTCAGATGTATGCTTTAAAGAGAAGAGAGAGGGAGAGAGAGAGAATGAGAGTTCATTTAGAGAAAAACAAGCCTTTGCTGCGGGACACAAAAGTGTCCTCTCTTCTCAATGCTCTCTGAGGTCGAGTGGATACCTTTAAACTCGAAAATGCCCTATCTTCACGCTGCATTCTCTTCTTTTTATCTCTGACGTCCGTGTTGTTTTTCAATACTTTGACAATTCAGCACAGAAACCACAGGCAAAAATAGACACAAAAATATAGCAGGTGACATGCATTACAAAAGGCTATGACAGACTTCCCTAAGAAAAGCTGTTTCCTATTCAACGGGGTTCCAAATAGTACCAGAAAAGCACAAATATGAGAAACTTTTTTGGCATTGTGAGAGAAGCAAAGTGTGTGACGATGATCAGCATATTAATAAGAAAGGGCCAGGGAGTCCAGATCAATACATAGACATTAGAAATCAGTATGATTGTTAGGATAGATTGGATGGTACTGGGGGTTGATACTGGGCTTTTACCGCAAGGAAGCTAGTTCAAGGCTAAGCAAGTTCAGAAGCGACCCAAAGATGTTACCATGTGATGGCTGTTTAAGGTACAGTGCTACTCTTGCATGAGTCGTTTCATTGGAATCCACTGGACTCTGTGTGTGTCTGGCAGGGTGCATTTTGATGTGACTAAGGGTGGCACAATTTGTTTCTTGGTGGCCTATATGACCAGTTCCTACAGAACAAACATCTACAACACAGCTGGCACTAACTGGAAATTGTATTGTTATTGTAAGAAAGGCCAAGAATTGGATGGGCATAGATATCTATCTCTCCTGTAGGTGGTTGATGGTGTAGATGCAGATAGGAGGGGTAATGTGAGCAAGTGTGCACTGCTACAATATGTTCCTTACCAGTTCTCTGGATAAAGAGAAGTCTTCAGTCTACAGACTATCAATCTAGCACAGGGGTGGGCAAACTTTTTGGTCCGAGGGTCACATCTAGGAATAGAAATTGTATGGCGGGCCTTGAATACTCACAAAATTGGGGTTGGGGTGTGGCAGGGGGTAAGGACTCTAGTTGGTGGTGCAGGCTCTGAGGTGGGGCCAGAAATGAGGAGTTCAGGGATCAGGAGGGGGCTCCAGACTAGGGTAGGGGAGTGGGATATGGGGAGGGGCTGGGGATGAGCAGTTTGGTGTGTAGGAGGGTGCTCCGGGCTGGGACCAAAGGGTTTGGAGAGAGGGGGATCAGGGCTGGTGCAGAGTGTTGGGGTGGAGGAGAGACTTGGGGGTGCAGGCTCCGGGCAGCACTTACCTCAAGTGGCTCCCATAAGGAGTGGTATGTCCCTTCTCCAGGCTGCTCTGCACACTGCCCCGTCTTCAGGCACTGCCCCTGCAGCTTCCATTGGCTCCATTTCCTGGCCAGTGGGAGCTGTGGGGGTGGTGCTCAGGATGGGGACAGCGTGCAGAACAGAGACCCCTGGCTGCCCCTACGTGTAGGAGATGAAGGAGGGCCATGCTGTTGCTTCTGCGAGCCTCATGGAGCGGACCCTGACCCTGTTCCCCAGCTGGAGCACTGGAGCAGGACAAACCTCAGAGCCCACTCCCCAGCGGGAGCTCAAGGGCTGGATTAAAAGGGCTGGCAGGACGGATCCAGCTGGCGGGCCATAGTTTGCCTACCCTGATCTAGCACCTTCCTGGAGCACTCAGATACCCCACTACAGTCTGATCCATCCAGCCCACATGGATGTGCTAATCTACCATATAAAGGCTGATAGAGCAGGAAACATTGCTTAAAATAGGGCCAAATTTTCAGGGCCACCTCTGAAATTTTTGAAGTAGCTAAAAATATGTCTCACAAAATTAAAAGAAAAATAAGCTCGACACTATGATACGTGTGTTATCGTATGGTTAAAACTAGAGAAAGACCCACAGAAGTACCCCAGACCCTAATGCCTCCAAACTCAGATCTAGAGTCATATTTTTGAAATCCCTCATCCTTATAATGATATGATATAATCTCTTCCTCTTATAGGTCTTCCTCTTGTCTAACCCATAATAGTAGAAAATCACAATAACAGCAATTAACATTACATATAGTGCTTTGCATCTGAGGAAGGACTGTTGTGATTATCGTCATTTTACACTTGTGAAAACTGGTGCACAGAGGAGGTAAGGAATGTCCCCTCCTTCTGGGCGCCCAACTTAAGACCCACTTAGAAAGTCATTGGTGAGGGGAGGAGGAGGAGGAGGAATTTCCTTCTTTACATATGGTCCATGGGAGGCCTCAGTTTCTCTCCCAAGTCTAATTGGGGGCTATGACTGTCCCATATGCCTATGTGGGATTTACTTGCACATGAGCCAGAAACTAGCCAGGAGCAACTCTCTGGTCTTAGTCTTCTGCTTCTGCTACATCTTCCCATTTCGGATGACAAGTGCTTCTACTCTTGACTCTTGGTCGGGCAGAAGTTTCAATAACTATGAGGCCAGGCCTGGTGTTTAGGCTCTGGGCACAAGAGTAGGAAGCAGAACACTCAGCAACAGTTAGTACATGTGCTACTGTGCTCTCAGGCACGACTCAGTTTCTCATATGCTTGGACTTCACACTCTGGCATTGGCCCTGTAGCCTATTTCAGGGACTGACTTCCTGGGAAAACATCTCTATTGACCTATGACCCAGTCTTGGCATGTTGCTCATATAGCTGCACATGCAGCTTTAGAGGTTGTCTTGAAAATTGTACCAGTAGCATTAATAAGAATTGTGGTGTCCTTTGTGAGAGGACAACATATGATTTCTGCACTGAAGGGAAAACTGTGCATTGGCAAGGAGGTGTACTGGATGATCTACAGTGCATCCAACTTCAGTGCATCTCACTTCAGCAATGGCTCAGCACTGCTCCTGCTAAAGTGCTCACCATTAAAAAGTCAATATTTATTGACAGTTACTACACTACCGTATCAGAGAGACCAGTTGTTTCCTAATTCATCTGGAAACGCTATGGAGTCCCAGATAATTTATGTATGGTAAGCATTAGTAATTACTCTCATTTTAATAGCTACCACTGGATCTGAATTTTCTGGAAGAGTTTAACAAGATCTGCGAAATAACAGTAGCTTTTGCTGATTGTTTAAAATATAGAATCTTTAAGTGGCTGCTTGCAAGTACTTATTCTTCAGTTTATTCATCCTCTAGACAGAGGGATTAAGATGGGACTCACCCACCATTGGTTGAATACTTGCTGATACTGTATATAGAGGTTTGTACAAGAATAATTACACAGTGAAAACCAACAGCTTTACTTACTGGCAACACAGATTAGTTCTGGATTTTCCAGGCACATCCATAAGCATTTGTAGGGCAGAGATCACCTGTCTGGAAAATACTTTGCTACAGCTAATTTGTTTCAGCAGAAAGATCAGAAACACAGGTCTATACTTTAGGAGACAGGTCAATTGGATTTTGGGGAGGGCACTGTTAAATCAGGATTGCTTTTTAAGTGAAAGCTCTTGATATCACTGGAAGCTGTGGATGCTCAGTACCTTGGGAAAATAGAGCCTGGTTGCCTACGGCCGGGGCCCAAAAATGGCGACACACAAAAGTAGACTGCAGTTTTACATAGTTCATGTACACAAACCCTCCCTCACCCCCGACACTTCTCTCTTTGCGTTCCTCATTTAGCGACTGTCTGACTCACTGCTCCTGTTTGTAGGCACTGGAAAACATATCATTTTATTTCCCTACTCTGTTTATACTGACACTGTTAGAGATCTCAGAGTCTGGGCCAAATTCTGGTTTCAGTTATGCTGGTGTAAATCTGGAAAAACTCCATGAACTTCCATGGATTTACAACTGTTAAATCAAAATCAGAATTTGGCTCTCCCAGATTTGACATGCATTAACACAGTTATAATCTCTTTGAAAAAGCTCTCTGAAATAAAAAATATAGGTGTACTGGAAGTTTAGCTATTTGATTATAAAAAAATGTAATGAATACTCAGAAACGTTGGGCCTGATTCAGGAAGCATTTAAACACATGCTTAAAACCATTGCTATTCAGAATTGTATTAAGCATATGCATAACTCTAAGCACATGCTTAAGTTTTATCTTGAAGTGTGATGCTTTCCTGAATCTGGGCGTATATTTGTAAGGCCAACTATGACAATATTTTGTGCTGGTTCTGCTTCTGCAATTCACTCAGAAAAACAAATATAATCTGGTGCCAGTGAAAAACCTTGCAAAAAATTGTAAATAAGCTGAAGTAGTTAAACAATAAAAAACAACTCAACTTCAGGGTTTAAGGAAAAAGCATAAACTGCAAGTGAAAATAATCAAACTTCCAGGACAGTAAAGGAGAGGAAACAGTTAAAAAACTAACTGAAATTATGCAAGAAAATTATAAAGGTCAAGTCATTAAAAACTACTTTTCACTCCTGTAACACCTTCTATCCAAGGAAGTCAAAGCACTTTGTAAACAAACTAAATAAGGCGTTTTCTAGCCTGAAAAAGACTAAAAAATGGCATTGTGTTGTTCCATGCATGATATACAGAACCTCACAATGCTATTTGCATAAACTTACCAAGTATAAGTACTGAAGACAATATGACTGTCTACACAGGCATATATAGACTTTCTGATTTCCCTGAGGGGGAGTGCTTGACCTTTGTGCCGCCCAGGCCCCACCCCCAATCCACTCCTTCCCCCAAGGCCCTACCCCTGCCCCACTTCTTCCCCCTTCGACTCCGCAAGCACATCCTGCTGATCAGCTGGGCCTGCCAGTGGGTGCTGAGAATCCACTATTTTTTTTCCATGGATGCTTCAGTCCGGGCTGCTCTAGTGGGCATGGAGCAGCTACATTGGTACTCCGCCAGCATTTTGGCTGGAGCACGCTGTCTCCAACCTTCACATAGGTCCTCTTCACAATGCCAGTTCATTTGGGCCTTGTTTAGGGAATTAGGATGTGGCCCAACATCTCACGCTAATATAAGTCCTGAAGGCAGCATACGCTCTTTATCCCTCTATGCTCTGTATTATTTTTTAAATATTTTTCAGTTGTGAAGTTTATTAAGTGTGCATCAAACTTTGCTTTGTGGACTCAGGGCTTGGCTACACTCGGAAATGTGCAGCGCTGGGAGTTACAGCTGTGGTCGTACAGCTGTGTAGGACCAGCGCTGCAGTGTGGCCACACTTACAGCTACCAGCGCTGCAGTGTGGCCACATTTGCAGCAGTTGCAGCGCTGTTGGGAGTGGTGCATTGTGGGCAGCTATCCCACAGGGCACCTCGTCCCATTTCGGTGCTGTGGGTTGTGGGAAGGGGACGGAAGGGTGCGGGTCATTCCGCTTCCTGTCCCAACGCCCCGTGGTGCATTGCTTCCCTTTGTAGCCGTTTGGTGCCATTGTGACTCTGTCGCATGATTTCTGATAGAAATGGAGCCCGAGCTGCTGAGGACTGTGCTGATGATTGTTGCCAACACATCACGTTTGGCAGTTGAGCTATTCCTTCAGCTCCAAAGTGACAGTGAGGAAGTCAGACGATGAAATAGATTCGGCTGACGCTCCTGACACTAAATTGCTTCTGGCAGTAACGGACGTGCTCAGCAGCGTGGAACGCCGCCTTGGGCTCGGGAAACAAGCACTGAGTGGTGGGATCACATCGTCCTGCAAAGTATGGGATGACGAGCAGTGGCTGCAGAACTTTCGGATGAGAAAAGCCACTTTCATGGGACTGTGTGCTGAGCTCGCCCCAACCCTGCGGCGCAAGGACACGAGACTGAGAGCTGCCCTGTCAGTGGAGAAGCGGGTGGCTATTGCAGTCTGGAAGCTGGCAACTCCAGACAGCTACCGATCGGTCGCGAACCAGTTTGGAGTGGGAAAGTCGACCGTTGGAATAGTGTGATGCAAGTTTGCAGTGCCATTAATCGCATCCTGCTAAAGAAGAAGCGTGACTCTGGGAATGTGCAGGACATTCTGGATGGCTTTGCACAAATGGGTTTTCCCAACTGCGGAGGGGCGATAGATGGGACGCATATTCCTATTCTGGCCCCACCCCACCAGGCATCCGAGTACATTAATCGGAAGGGGTATTTTCTATGGTTCTCCAGGCGCTTGTGGATCACCGTGGGCATTTCACTGACATCTACACAGGCTGGCCTGGAAAGGTGCATGATGCACGCATCTTTCGGAACAGTGGCCTGTTCAGGAAGCTGCAGGCTGGGACTTTTTCCCAGACCAGAAGATCACAGTGGGGTGATGTCGAAATCCCACCCATTGTGATCCTTGGAGACACCCGCTTACCCGTTAATGCCTTGGCTCATGAAACCATATACAGGAAGCTTGACAGGAGCAAGGACCGGTTCAACTACAGCTGAGCCCGTGGCAGAATGACTGTGGAGTGTGCTTTTGGCCGTTTAAAAGCGCGCTGGAGTGTCTTTACGGGAAGCTAGACTTGGGGAAAGCAGCATCCCTGCGGTTATATCCGCGTGCTGTACCCTCCATAATATTTGTGAAGGGAAGGGTGAAACATTCAGGGACGAATGGACCTCCGAGGTTCAGCGCCTGGAGGCTGTATTTGCACAGCCAGAGAGCAGGGCTAATAGAGAGGCCCAGCACAGGGCTTCAAGGATTAGGGATGCCTTAAGGGAGCAATTTGAGGCTGAAAGCCAACAGTAAGTTTGGTGCCTTGCACAGGAGTGATGTGCAGTGGTTACAATGATTTGCAGTGCCTGCTTTTCCCTTGTGGTACAGTATGTTTCACTTTCTGTAATAATAAAAACTGTTTTAAAAGACAAGAAATCCTTTATTAAAAATACAGTACAGAAAACCGGCAGGGGGGGGTGCTGAACTGTACAGTTAGAGGTTTGAATATTGCTGCCTGGAGTGCTGTGCAATGCCTGCTGCACTTCAGGATTAATATGATGCATGGTGATGGGGGTTGAGTGCATAGGGTAAGGGTCGTAGTTGTCAGGGCTGGTAGGTGAACGTACAGGTGTTGGGGGCAGCTGGTGGTGGTAAGAACCAGGATGCTGGAGAAGGGGTTTTGAGGAAACAGTGGGGCACAATGAGAGAGCTTTGGATGGGGGGAAGAAAGCACGGTAGTGCTCTGCCTGCATGGCTACCATTGACTGCATACAGTCCGTTTGGCGCTCCAGGACGCTTATCAGCCGTTTGTGCGTCTCTTGACAGCCATTCCTTTCTGTTGTTAGCCCGTTCTTTTTCCTGCTTTCTGTTTCCCTCCATTCCTGCAGCCTCTTATTACTCTGTGGAATACAGATTCATAACTGCTTTCACTAGCTCTTCTCTTACTTTCCTTGGCTTTCGCCGTAAACTCTGCAGCCTCTCAGAAGTCCGTGAAAATGCAGTTTCAGATTCAAGGACACACTTTTAAAAAAAACAGAGAGATAGAAACACTTACTACAGAGGCTCCATTGTTTATAATCACACCCAAGGGGTTTTGTAGACTATTTGTAGCATCATTTACACATAGCGAGCATAGCACCCAGAGGCCACAGCACAGCATCAAGAGATGGTGAGTACCTCAGGGATCACTGGGTTTCTGTGCATTGGGAAAGCAGGTAGCAGCTAGGGGGATACTGCACTGAACCCTACACCCACATCTGCCACAGCAGTTACTCCTGGAGCCATCTTGCACACGCGGCTCACCTGGGAAGGGGGGGCTGCTGACTCTGGGATCACTGGGGTTTATGTTCTGTGCAGGTAGAGCTTGGGAAAAGCAAAGAACAGCTAGGGGACGGGTTCACCTGGGCACTGATCTGTATCCCTGCATTTTCCACAGGATTTATCCTCCACAGATATCTCGCTGCTCCGTGTCACCTGGGAAGAGCGGGAGGGTCTTCTACAGCTATGTGGCTTCCGCCCTGGTCCCTATGCAGCTTGCCCTGTGTGCAGCAATGGTCCCCCCCACCCTCACGGCAACAGTGGCGCGGACACGCGTTAGCCCTGACTGGGACAAGGACCACGGTGGCTGTCTCCTATAAAACTTTACGGAAGCGCATTGCCCACGCTCTGGCTGAAACTTTTGCAGAGATTACAGAGGGCGATTACCACGACGTGATAGACCAAATCAATGGGCTATTCCACATCTAGGCATGCTTGCAGGCAGCCATAACCAACCCCCCTCCTCCCAAAACATTCCATCCTTACAATAAAAACTTCTTACCAGGAACAGTCTCCTCTGCTGTTTCTTCACTACCAAGTTCCAGCGGCTGCGAATGGCTAGCTTCTTCCTGCTGCTGCTGCTGAAGAGCTCCTGGCTGCATGCCTCCTGGGACTCCGGGGTGTCTCCCACTGTCTCACTCTCGGTTTCCTCTACACCCTCCCCCTCCTCTCCCGGCTCTGAAGTTCCATCGTCATCCTCGGATGGCAGTGGGGTCACACCCAAGTATCGCATCCAGCTCGTTGTAAAAACGGCAGGTCGTGGGGGCAGCACCTGAGCGCCAGTTCCCTCACGTGCTTTGCAATAGGCACTCCGCAGCTCCTTTACTTTAACCCTGCACTGCACAGCGTCCCGGTCATGGCCCCTATGCTGCATGGACTTTGATATCTGGCCGTAGGTATCATAGTTTCTACGGCTGGAGCGCAGCTGTGACTGCACAGCTTCCTCACCCCAAACACTGATGAGGTCCTGCAGCTCGGCATTGGTCCATGCTGGGGCTCGTTTGGGGCACGGAGGCATGGTCAGTGATTGATTGATTGATTGATTGCACTCCACACCTGGCTGAGCAAACAGGAAGGGGATTTTTAAAATTCCCGGGGCATTTAAAGGGCGGGTCACCTGAGCCCAGGGCAGTGGAATGTGAAACGATGACCAGAGAGGCTGAAAAGGTATGCTGCGATACCTCCTAATACCCTGGAGGCCAATTACAGCGCTGGTTAGTGTCCACACCTGATGAGCAGCGCTGCATCACCAGCTCTGGATTCGCTACACCCAAGCCGAGCAGGAGTACAGCCAGCGCTACAACCAGGGAGTTGCAGCAATGGCTGGGCTTTGTAAGTGTGGACAGCGAGTGAGTTGCAGAGCTGTAACCCCATCACCAGCGCTGCAAAACTTGCAAGTGTAGCCAAGGCCTAAGATATGATTCTGCAGACTAACCCCTGAAGGAGCCTGTTTCTCTGTGTTTGAGACTTAGCACAAATGGAACAGACCTTCTGAAATATCGTTTACTTCCTGCTTCTGACTGGCAAAGGAATACAGTAATAGTAGCCTTGCTCACAGTATTTTGATACTTGCTTCAAGTCCTGGCCAAACCAGCAGATGGAGAGACAGGCAAAAATGAAAAGTAGGGGAATAAAAGTGAAGCAAATGCTGAAAGATAAGTCTTAAGTTTGGGAGGAGGAATAGGTTAGGCTGGTTCTTAATGGATCTGAACCACTTCACCTTTCCATTGTAACGATGACTGAACTGTGCAAAGAGGCTCACTCTTTTTGTCAAACAATTTCCGTAGTGATGCTGCCAAGAATGAGAGGTTTGGGTTTTAGCCATTAAGTACCAGTTACTATAACTGGCCCTTTTGTAGAATCAGTGTGTGACCTGTGAACCTGACTTTTCAGCAATTCTTCTTTTGTATGCCTCAATTTGATACCCTGTTTTTTCCCTTGGTACTTAAATGGCCCCCATTACTCTACTATCTGAGCTCCTCACAATCTTTAACGCATTTAACCTCACAACATCTTATGACGTAGGAACTGTTATTATCCCCATTTTACAGATGGGGAATTGAGGTACAAAGAGGCTATGACCCAGCTTTTTGTACCTCAGTTCTCCACATCTGCAAAATGGGGATAATCACACTTCCCTACTTCACAGTACATAACTAATGATGAAGCCAAAGTCTGAATGGCTGTACATTTCCTGGGCGTGTTCCTGATTGTTTTCAATGTAAAATACAGGAGACCTGTGTATGTGAATGAATGTGAACTGGCTGTAGGTCAGTCAAAGCCGTGAATGGTACACAACTCAAAAAGAATACAGGGGTGCAAAGCTTGCTCTGATTGCACTGGAGAGCCTGCAAAGTCTGGTTGCAAAAGGGTTTGCTGACTGCAGTTGAGGTCACCAGACCTGGAAACAAACCAACCCTTTAAATGTAGGTTTGAGCTTAACACTCAAATCCTCCTTTCACACACACACCCCCTCCACAGGGACCTGTCTTTTTCCCCCTCAGACTGACCCACGAACCTCCAGTAAGTCCCATTTTCCCTCTTCCCAGAAACACCTAAAGTCATAAGGAAAGGGTGTGGGACTTGTTTGAGAAGCAAAATGAGAGAGGCTGGCTTGAGAAGCCTGAGGTCTCCAGCATACCAGCACTGGTGAAGGAATGGCTGGTGAAGCTCGTGGAGGTGCACAGGGGCCCACACGGCTTAGAGCAGAGTTCTTCAACACATGGCTCATGACTTAAAATTGGGTTGCCAGAATGCATCATAGAGGTGCTGGCTGGGCTCACTCCGCACTCTGAGTGTTGTGGCCTGGTGCATGGCATTGCAGTAACACTGAGGTCTGGCCCAGCTATCCAGCCATCATGGTGATGTGGGGGCAGCCAGGCCAAGTGTGAGTGAGTAGCGTTACAACCCCATGCACGTGCAACACCATTCACACAAATTTGACCTGGTTGGGCCAAATCTGAGTGGGAAGTGCGGAGCCAAGCTCAGCCAGTGGGAGGGAGTGATTGGTGTCCCATTCTACAGTAAGTACCAGTCCCTAATAAACCCGCTCCACTCTGCGGGTGGGAAGCACCCCTATCTTCCATACCCCCTGCTCTCTAGCCTCCCCAAAACAACCCCTTAGATGTACTTCTTCCTCACAGCTGGGGCAACTCTCCCTGTCATACCACCCATCCTGGCCCCCAGCCTCCCCCTCCCCATCTTCCCCCATTGGATCCCCAGCCCTTTCTCTCTGCAAAAATCCTTCCCTCTAGCCTACCACTTTATCCACAGGACTCCAAATCCCCCCACCCCTTACTTCTGCCCCCCGTGGTCCATCTATGGGGCTGTGTGTTTTTTGGGAGCTACCATGCTTCCCCTGCACCCTTCTGCCTCTATATCCTTCCCCTGGCCCCCACTGCACACTCCTCTGCCCCCAATTTCTTCCCCAGATCCCCTAAAAGTCCCAATTCCTTCCTCGTTACATGCACAAACCCTTTAATCTCCACACTTCACCTCCAGGTCCCCAAATCCCCCCCCCCCTTACCCTCTGCCCACCATGGGGAGTACTGTGTGATTTTTGAGGCATCTCAGCTCACCCTCAGCACGCAGTTATTAGGGAACGGAGAATTAAATGTGTGACATATTGAACAGTTGAACTGGCATGTTTGATGTATATAAATCAGTGTTACTACCATTAAGATTTGAGAGTGGAGGCCCACAACCAAAACCTGCACTGGGGCCCATCTTTCTGTTCCTCTGCCACTGCCTACCAGCTGTGTGAACAAACTCAGCCCAGATTTGATGAACTTCTGTGAGTGCAGAACAAATCAATCAACACATCAGAGCTCAAAGTTGAGGGTCTGTTCGACGGCTTGGGGGTTTTAGCTGTGATCCGGAACAGCGGGTGTGAGCTCCTGAAGCAAATGGAGATGAAAACAGAATGTGATTGTATGTGCAAGCAGCCCCATGCTGACGTGATAATAAATTCAAATTTCTCATTTCTGTAGAAAGCTGACCACAGGCACTTCATCAATCAGTATTTCGATTTGTAATGGATTCCGTATGGCCCTCAGTCATTACTTAATGGGGAACATCCCATCTGCAAACATCTGACTTGGAGCTCGGAATCGAGGGAGCTGCTCATATTTCAACCACGTTTCCCAGAAACTGAACACTCAGCAACATATTCATTTTAGTGACAACCACCACTAATGAGAAGCAGCCATGTGCTTCACCAAGTCTTTTACAACCAAAAGTATTTCACATTAATGGGGGGGGATCAGTTTAATTTAAATGATGAATACACCTTTAGAGCCCCACAACAGTATTCTGAAGTCCTTGCTGCCTTACAATTATATTTGCACGTGCCTTTTCCCTATGTTTTTTCCCATTGTTGTTTGGCTGGTTGTTTTTCAAATAACACTAGTTAGATCCGTTGTTTTGACATGCAGTAGAATCTCAGAGTTACAAACACCAGAGTTACAAACTGACCAGTCAACCACACACCTTATTTGGAACTGGAAGCACACAATTAGGCAGCAGCAGAGACAAAAACAAAAAAACCCTAGTGTGTTAAATATAAACTACTAGAAATAATAAAGGGAAAGCAGCATTTTTCTTCTGTACAGTAAAGATTCAAAGCTATATTAAGTCAATGTTCAGTTGTAAGCTTTTGAAAAAACAACCATAATGTTTTGTTTAGTGTTACGAACATTTCAGGGTTACGAACAACCTCCTTTCCCGAGTGTTCATAACTCTGAGGTTCTATTGTATGTTCTTTATATTAGAACCAGGAAGCTTGAGAAATAATCATTGCATCTGCTGGATCACCAGAGGTTAAAGGCAGCAATTCAGGAAGGTAAGTACTTTGCTGAGAATCTAAAGGATCTCTATGCATCAGCCTTCACTGCCAAGAATGTTGGGGAGATACCAGTCCAGGACCTGCTTCTTTCTGATAACGCAGATAAGCTATTATCATAGATTGAGATGTCAGAAGAAGAGATTCTAGAGCAAATTGTTAACGTACAGAGCAATAAGTTACCAGTCCTACATGGTACATTCAAGAGTTCTGAAAGATTCTTAAGTATGAAGGGACTCGTCTGCTAACAAAAACATATAATCTGTCATTAAAAATAGACACTATTCCAAAGGACTGGAGGGTAGCAAATGTTTGTACTTTTAATTACAAAAAGGCCCTCCTGGTGATCCAGGGAATTACAAACCAGTAAAACTTTACATCTATGCCTGCTAAATTGGTTGAAAGGATACATAAAACAGAATACCTGGAAGATTATGGGCTGACAGGGTCTAGCAGCGTGGTTTCTACAATGGAAAATCATGTGTCTCTGATCTCCTAGAATTCTTTGACCCTATCATTAAAGTTATGGGTAAAAGGTAATTTCTTCACCTAATGTGATGCATCAAGTACTAGCACAGTGCCAAAAGCAGGACACTGAGCTAGACGGAATTGTGATGTGAACCAGTATAGCAATTCCTCTAACCTAATCTATGGGTCAGATTGCAAACCCCTTTTTCTCAATTATTTCAGCGGGGCTAGTCCCATGAAGTGCTTACCAGTGGAGAGAAGCATTTTGCAGTCTGACCTTGTGACAGTTCCATGACAGTATATGCTCTACACATCAGAGAAAGGTATAAGAATTTATTTTTTTTCTAAAAAAGACTATTTTAAATAACAATGTATGTTTATCATCTAATTAAGTAGAGATCAGTGCTGAACTCTGCTCTAAAATATGGTGCACTCAAAGCACAATTAAAAACACAACACATTTAAGTTCTAAAAGTACAAGCAGTTCACTAGGGACAGCAGAACTCTAAGGATAGGTTGTGCTCCCTCCCAAATCCATCACTAGTAAGACATCGGACTCTCCAAGACCTAGCAGATTCGTTTTGAAAGACTGTCGCATTTTTTACTTGTGCCGTACAAGCCATTTATGCTCTCAGTTGTTGACAAAGTAGAGAAAGGGATAAAACTCCAGAATACAAAGAGACAAGGACATATTTCCTACATTTGATTAGATTGGGATATTTATAATTGGATTGAACAAAGCTCTAGAAAATATACTGTAGAAAGGAATCCTGCACAGACAAAGAGTTTGTTGGATTAGTTGGCTTTTTCCATCTCTCTTTTTCAATTTGATTTTGTAAGAGAGGATGTCCTGGAAAAAAGAAAAGACATTCAAAAATGTGCTCCAAGTGCCCTCAGACACAAAAGGGACCTCTGGCAGAGAGTAAAAGGCCTAGTGTTTGGAGCAAAGAGACAAACTGGGGGAAGTAGAAAGCTACAATGAGAAAGCAGAGGCCTGGAGAATGGAGATGGGAAAAGAAGGATGCTAAAGCAGAGAAAGAAACTCATAGAAGACAATGGGATCAGGAAGAGAGGAGCCTGCATCCTGCCAAGGGAAAGAAAGTTTCTGGTGCACAGAGAGGAGACTGCAGGAAATATGGGCATTTGTGTCCCAAGGGTGGTACAGAGCACTCTGAAGAAAAGAGGGAAACCCAATGCAAAGAAAAACTCCTTTAGATGTGATAGGCCTAGAGTGGAAAGAAAAAAATCAGAGACGGGGGGTGTCCACTAATCCAAAGAGATTCTACAAGCAGAGACCTGGCTTGAGAACTGAGACAAAAGACTTGGGAGCAGAAAGAGGGAGATATGAAAAAAGAGAGAGAATGCGAAAGGATCCACCAAGCCAAGGAGATTATAACATCTAGGCATTGCTCTAATACACACCCTTTTGAATGCAATAGATTTCGAACTACTTTATAGTGTCTAGGTCTTGAGTGTCAGAGATAGCCCAGAATTATTCAGATACCATTTTTATCTCATAATGAACTGCTGGATTAAATGGTAAGCAGTTAAATTAATCTAAGAGCAGGTGAAAAACTATAGGTGCTATCTTGTACCTGCAAAAACAGAAGTTTATTTGAGGCTCAGCTAAAAATCAGACCTATAGTAGGAAAAATGGACTTTATTGCATTCTTTTACTCCACATGAAAATACTACAGCACTCTGTTATTGATCACGCAGGATTATTCTTTTTCTGTTAGTTGCCTTCAACCAACATATACATAATTTGCATCTTGAACTCTGTTGGATTCATTTTCTTTCTGGTTTGCTTTGTCTTTTTCTGCCATGGAATCACCTTACACACAATGCAGCACTTGTAGGCTATATGCTTGTGTTATGTACAATTTGTCATGTGGATGAGGGGGGGCATGCATTTCCCAAGCACCTCCTGGAGTGGAACCTCAACAAATACATTTGTACTGGAATTTTATCTTCCTTTGTTGCACTGATCAACTATTTTTTTCCTTCGGCACATAAGCGCTACACATGCTTATCTCTGAAAAGCAAATGACGTACAGTCTGGTGTGGGCTGAAATATTGAACTGATGCTCCTTGGGATTTTTCCAGTCATCCAAATGATCTGAACACCTGATCCATGTGGCTATAATATTTCAGATGGTGGTGATCCAAAAAGTGATGCAGTTTAGCCAAAGCAGGACATTCTTACTAGTACAATCTTAGCTGAAGTTGATAGCAAAAGCACAAATTATTCCAAACCTTCGTACAATAACTCTATGTAGTTTTCTCTGATGTGCAGCCAATAGAGAATTGGCTAGCAACATTGAGTTATGCATGTGTATACTACCCTCCTTTCTAAAAGAAACAATGCAAACTGTAGGATGTAAACCATCAGGAGTTTGGGATAAATCCTGGATTATTTTACTTTGATTAATAATTACTTGGACAACATCACATGTAAGAGCACAACAGGTTCAAATCACCTTATCCAATATGCAGAAGAGGTTTGAAACTCTCTGTGCTATGCACGTCAATTAAGTATGCCACACACCTGCTTGTCCTTTGTGCATGACTTAGATCCCATTGTTTATCATGACATACAGAAAACAATGCTGCAAACCCAAAAGCTTTCATTTGGAACATGGTGACAGTAAATTTGACTTGTCAAGGGGTCAAACACAGGTGTCAGAGCAATATGACTTCTCTGGTAAACATTTTACAGGACAATCCATAATGGATTTGCAAAACTCACCAGTTGATAGAGCCACATGTTGGGAATAAGCATTAATGATAAGAAAGATATTGACAAATTGTACTCTCCTAGTTATTCGAAGCACAGCCAAAAACAGGAATTAAGTATGATGATTTCACGTATTTTGGCTTCAATCTTCAGCTACACCTAACATTCAGTAGGCGCATGTGGGGTCCCATTTGTGGCTCCTCAGTCCTGGTTTGGCCACCAGTGCAGTTTATGTGGCTCACAAGGAGCTATCCACCAGCAAGGGATTGCCGTAAAGTAATGACTACGTCCCCTTCCCCTCTACTCCTAATCCCCAGGAATGCCCCAGGTACAGCCTCTATGTAGGACTTGGTATAAGAACTGACTATACGCAACTGGGGTCTTCCACACACCTGGACAGTCTCCAGCCTCTTTCTGACTGCTCTGTGCCATGAGTAATAATACTTTAGGGTATGGCTACACTGCAATACAAACTTGTGGCACCGAGTCTCACAGCCCAGGTTAGCTGGCTCAGGTTTATGGGGCTCAGGCTTCGGGGCTAAAAATTGCAGCATAGACATTGGGCTTAGACTGGCGCCCAGGCTCTGAGATCTTCCATTCTTGCAGGGTGTCAGATCCCAGACTTTCGGGTGAGCCTGAACATCTGCATTGCAGTTTTATAGCCCCACATCTGCAACCCTGTGAGCCCAAATCAGCTGACCCAGGCTAGCTGCAGTCATGCCACACTGGGCTGGCTCCAGCTTTTTTCCTGCCCCAAGCACTTTGGTGTCAGTTCTACCACGCCACTTCATTCTTCAGCGGCAATTCGGCAGCTGGTCCTTCCCTCCGAGAGGGACTGAGGGACCGCCACCAAATTGCCACCGAAGACCCAAACGTGCCACCCCTTCCCATTGGCCGCCCCAAGCACCTGCTTCCTGTGCTGGTGCCTGGAGCCGGCCCTGATGCCACAGATCTTTCATCATAGTGCAGATGTACCCTGAGATACCAATGTGATGGACACTGTAAAAAAAAACTAGAAAGATAGCTGACAAATATAATAGACAGGTAGTCGTCACCATATCATTGCTATAGTTTGCCAGAGATGTTCAGCATTCAGACACACAGTACTCTGATGAAAGAAGTGATATTATTGGCAATTTAAGTATTACTTAGATTGTATGATCCTTTAAGTTCTATGTTTGTTTGGTACGTAGCACCGTGAAACCTTGGTCTGTTGGCTGGAGGCACTCAGACGTTATCACAATACAGCATAATCCCGGTTACCTGAAACCCTGTTATCCGAACTTCTGCATTATCCGAATCCCTTTCTGTCCCTACCTCCAAAACAACTGCCTGCATGCAACCCTCCAGAGAAACCCCCTGCCCAGCTGCCAGCGTGCAACCCTCTCAGTGAAAACCCTCTGCAACCGATGCCCAGCTGCCTGCACCCGCATCCCCTCTAGCTGCCCTTTGCCTCTTCCCACACCTCCCCACACTTCTGCTGTGGAGTTGCTGTTCACCTGGTTGATGTCATAGCTCTGGCCCTGGCTGATGTAGCACCAATGTGCCCAGCCCCCTCTTCAGTGGTCCTTCATTCTGTTCTCAGTGCAGCCTGCAAGAGCCCATGCTGGTGTGTGTGTGCGAAGCAACCATAGGAGGAGCCCAGAAGCTAGGCAGTCTGCTACCTGGCTGTTACTGCACATGCATAGTGACAACAGCAAAGCCTGTACCCTGTCCAGCTGTTTCTGACTGCAAGGGAGAGCACTGGGGGGGAACTGAGGCAAGAAGCCGCCCTCCCAATTACCCAAATTCCTGATTATCCAAATGAAATCCATACCCTTCATGCTATTCAGCTAAACAGGCATATGCTGTACACATGAATAAAAACAATATATTAGCAACGAGTCAGATCCTGAGCTCAGTTTTAGACAGACCTTGCTCAGGGAAAGCTCCCACTAATGTAAAACCTCAATAAGAACATTAGGATTTAGCCTGATGCCATTCTTTTCATTCTTAATGTGATGTGATTTCACTTTGACCCTGAATATGTTCTATTTACCTTTCCCACAGCGACAAACGTTGATTTATTTTGAAAGAAAAGACGAGCTGTAGCCATTTGCATTCAGAATGAGGGGTGTGGGGGGAGCAGCTTGGGATCGCATTATTGTTTTTTTGACTTGAAAGTTAGAAGGGACAGTGACTCATACTTCAGTTTCAGATCACTCAGGCAGCTGCCTCCTACTGTACCTTTGAATCATCATTATCGTGATCTTCACTATTTGCACAGAGGGCAGAATTCACTGACCTTTTCATTTCATAGTCTTATAGAATAATCTAAACATCCAGTTCCCTTGCACAATGAGGCCGGATTGCTTTTGTTCAGAAAGAAAAAGCCAGGACTGAGTTCATGAGAGAAATGTATAGTGCTAAATCATAACTGTGCTTTCAGCTTCTCTTAACACGTCTAGCAGCGCATGTTTTAGTCGCAGAGATTAGTGTTGAAAGAAGGTACTAGCACACCAGGATGGTCCGTCTCAAATGGCTGCAATCAGTCTGTGGCTAAACAGTTTAAATATTCCCATGTTCTGCTTGTAAAACTCCACAGTTCTCGCATCCATCTTTTAGTATAGACAATTTGGCAAACAAATTGAATATATGTTGGGTAAATAGAAAATTAACATTGAATGTCAAGAAATATTTAAGGCTGAGTTACAAACCTCTGGAAATATGGATTTAATACTGGAACACAGTTAGACCCTTTACTACAGTGTCGCTGTGCAACATAAGGTCTCAATCCATGGTATCACAAGTATGCATATGCTTGTTAAATATGACTTGTGACAGAGCGGGAAACAGACCCAAGATCTCTGAGGCTGTACAGCCATAGCTCATCCCTAGACCACAACATTTCTCACAGAAGCATTTTCAAATGTGTGTTCTTAGTTAAGCCAAGTGTAAAATGGGCGCTAAAGCAAATACATCTTTTTATAAAGTTCTTTGAGAGTTAGACACAGCTTTTTATAAAGTCCTTAGAGAAGACACAAAACAATATTAATAGGCAAATGTTTCAGCTGTAGTAACTTATGTACAAAGCAATTCAGTGACTTGGCAGGCAAGGCAGGTCTTGTTTTCTAGTGGATCAGAGATTGGCTGTGCATCTGAAAGACTTTTATTCTAGTACTAGCTCTGATACTTAATGTACTATGATAGCCATGACGCTTTACCAGCCTTCCTAGTCAAGGTATGCTGTGCTGCTCCTGCATGTGTGACTAATGTAGCTAGCTGAATCTGTCATGTGTACATTGAATGAGACAGGGCTCTGCAGCAACCATTTTTAGCTTGAACAGTGCTGTTCACTCTTTCAGTATAATAATCTGTATCTTTATTTACCTACAAAAAAGGGGGAAAAAAAGATGTTTAAAAAAACTCGAGCAGTTTCAAAAACACAAACTACATTTCAAAACTCAATGAAGGTTGCTAAGTCACAACATTGTACTTCTGTATCCATCATATCATTTACAAAACTCAAGCACTTAAAAGCAAGGAAACAAATAATTAACAGCAACATAAATCTTCTACTGCCCACGCAATCAACAGATTAATTTGATTAAGTACAAAATAAATATGTTTTATCACAAAACAACCTTAACGCTAAGGGAAAATAAATATCATTCTTTATTCAGTAATCTTAAAATATCAATCTGCAAAAAAAACTTTTGAAAAAAATACATAAAGTGATCTCAGATATATCACTTCGCTGTTGATCGCTCTTATTCTAGCCACATGTATACATAATTTTACCATAAATCAATTATGGTATACACTTTCCCTGTTTAAGTATGTAATGCAATATTTTTCTCAAGACTAGAGGTGGGTGAAATGTTTCACATGAAAAGTTTTTTTGACAGTGACACCAAAATGTTATGCAAATTTATGTCAGTTTTGTCAAATTGATTCAGTCAAGGGAAAAAAACTGATTTTTTTTGAAAAAGTCAAAATGTTTCAATTTTTAAATTTGAAATGACTTCTCCTTTCAAAATTTCCATTAATTTTATTTTAAAATGGGCAACATTGAAACAACACATTCTGATTGTGTCTGAACAAAATGTTTCATTAGATCTAAAATGAAATATTTTTCAACTTTTCAATTTGCCAAAAATTTCATAAAGTATCATTTTCAGTTCCACACCAAAAAAAAAAAATAATTTTTTTGGAATTGCCAGCAATTTTGTAAAAAATCTGTTATTTCTCCTAGCTCTATTGAAGATGGTCACACACAAACAAAGTATACTCACACACAAAAAAAATCAAGGACACACACACACACAAACACACACACATATTAAAATCAAAGCAACCAAATACATACAAACCCCCTGTACTCCACTTTGGGTCACACTTAAGATTGTTGTATTATGATGAAGTATGTTTTTTTTTTTCTACTTGATCAGAATAATCTCTTTGGTTAATATATGGGCAGTGTAATATTTTGGATGCCTTTAACTATTCTTCTCCCATGCTTTTTAAGTACTTGGATGTTTCTAATGATGTGCTAGGTGTTCGGTAGCCGGCAAATTTAACTAGATTTTTTTAAATAATTGTTTTTCTTTACTGAGTGTAATACATGTGTATGAATTATTCTATAAAAAACACATTCTCTCTCTCCTGCCCCCAGGACCTTAAAGCTTAATTCAATGCTCATATGATTAGTAAAAATTCTTTGCTTTTATTTGTAGTTTTAAGTATTTTTCATTGGATTTGAGCTAATCAAGTTGAGCTCAATTCACACAGGAAAATCTGTATATTCTACAGCAGCATGTAAATGATGTTTAGCTGAGCAAACAGCTGTTTGAACCCTTCATTGTGGGCATCACTAGGAAATGCTCTCTGAAATGCCCACAGAAAAACTGCTTGTGTGTTTTACCAGTGGGAATTATGAAGGACTCTTTTACATACACTGTATTTACATTTAATGTTGCACAGTCACTTTCCAAGTTTTAAATCTTTGCAGGCAACTTTGGCATAGTTGTTTATTCCCTGCTGACCTCATCATCTTATAAAATGTAGCTGGTAGAAAGAAAAAAAACAGGTGGAGGCTAAATATTAGTCCTTCTCTTTCTGCTCATTCCCCACTCCCCTCCCCCCACTACCCACCAGAAGGTAAAAGGTTAAATACTAACCAATATCATTCCCCCCGCCCCCAAATTCCAATCTTATAACCCTAACAAAAAGCTTTATTAATAAGCTACTACAATTCAGTAAATCCTAAAAGCCGCACATAGTGTGAACTGTTAAACAAAGTTGTTCAGTTATTTCTTGGCTAAATGGCTGTAAGTAAATAGATTTTACATCCAATCGGAATTTTTTTTTTCTTTAACAGTGTTCAGGGATATTTGGAATCTGCTACTGCACAGACAAATAAGAACCACCGTGATTTTAACTTGATTACATTCTGATGGGATGTCTCCAGGAGCACTGCTTCTGACAGTAAGTGATTCTATGGAGAGAAGGGGGGTGGGGTGGGGAATCTGCCAAAGAGATGATAAGGAAAGATGGGATGAATTGTGGGCTCTGTTCTCTGTTATCCAAGGGTGGCTAGCCGCTGCTGCACTGAAGGCCTTTATTCCCTGCCTGTGGGAAAGTGGTGGGCGAAGGCTGCATTCTCAGTTACACTACACATGCAGATTTTAATTAGCTGGATTAAAAACAAGACCGTATCATGTCCTTTAGCGGTATTCTATATAGAAACAAAAGATTTTCTTTCCTGGCTTCTGCAAGGAGCACAGTGCAGCATTAATAAAAAGGTCATGGCAGTTCAAGATGAAAGGTCACACATGATAGAAACACTATTTGAGAGGAACATCATGTTTGTTGCTGCGATAAAGGAGGTCTGTCCAGGCAGGTCATCACAACTTTCTTTGGGAGTAAGAAAATGCAAACATATGTGGTTGACAGAGAGAGAGAGATGGGTGGATGGATATTTATTAGAGAAAGAGCTGAGCTGCAAGGTTCCAACTTTGTTTGGGGTGATGGGAGGTCAGATCCAGGGCTTGAGTTCAGCCTGAACTGGAGACCGAGTCAAGCCAGGATCTCTAGTCTGCTTCCAAAACTCAGAATGTTTTGACTGAGGTTCTTTGTTTGGACCCATTTCTAAGTAGTAGTTTTCTTTTTTTTGTGAGGAGCTATACAGGCCCAGCCTTACTCCCAGTTAAGGCAGTGGGAGGGTCATGACTGACTTCAATGGGAGCAGGAGAAGGCCTTAAATATCTCTTGTTCTTTACTAGTAAACAATAAGGCCTGACCCTGAAAGGTGCTCGGTATCTTCAACTCCCACTGACATCAGTGAATGACACCAGGACTCAGTCCCTCTCAGGATCAGACCCTAAAATTAAATAGAGACACACACGGACACACAAAGAACAGCAGATCATCAGCACCATCCTGCATACCTGGCTGATTTCATGTGCAAGGGTCCATGGGATCATGACCTTGACACTCAAAAGCAGACAGACCACTGTAAGCTTAAGGGGCAGCATGAAAGAAGGCAGGAAAAAGGGAATGGAGAAAGGACGGAGGCAGATCAGATCCAATGTTCTGCCTCTGCTTTACCATTCTCCTCCTTTCTACTGTCCCAAGTCCCATTCAGAAAAAGATTCATTTGTATGTACCACTTTCCATCCTACCAAATTCATATGAAATTGCTTTTAAAGAGTAACCCTAGTGAAGAGTGAATTTAGCATTTTGGCCTATTTAAAATGAATTTCCTTTCTACCGCTATTGTAATTTAACATCACAATTAAATAAAGGTCACCTGACAGCTTGGTCCAGGTATTATAATTGATAGGTCAGACCTTGTACTCTATTTTAAGTGGGTGATTCATGGCTAGAGCAATCAAGAAACAAAAGGTGTTGTTGTTTTTTCTCAAAAGTATAGTAAAAAAGCTAAAGGTTAATGATAAAAACCTGAAACCTTCTGAATGAAACAGCACTGTTTTTCATTTGGAGCAGCACTTGACTAGATTGGCCATTTACCTATTACGCTGTTAACACAGTAGTTATCATGCACTCAGTTCTGTTCCCATTGAGATCAATGGCAAAACTTGATTTAATTCAGTACATGCAGAATCATTTTCCAGAAGCTCAGAAGTCCAGTATGTCCTAGCAAAAATCAGCTGATTAGTCTGTTTTTTTTTTTAAAAAATACCAGTCATTTAATCTTTAATAGTTTTGTTTGTTTGTGTTTGTTTGTTTAAGAATAAAGAATAAAATGTTAGTTGCACATTTACAATATAACGGCCTCATTCTCATTTACACAAAGGATCCTTCACAATACTCTGACCACATAAAGTGACCTTACCATTTGAACCCATGTTAACAGGCCTGATAAGGAACTTAAGTGCAATTCACACTCATGTTAATGTCTCTTTACACTTAGTATAAACAAGAATACAACACCATAAGAGCAGCCATATTGGATCACATGTAGTCAATAGCTGGACTGCGGGCCAAATCCAGACCGACATTTAAACAGACCCCGAAATCCTTTTATTTATTTATTATCATAATTATTGTTATTGCAGTGTGAAAAATGTTTCTCTGGTGTCTGGACCTTGACTATACCTTGACCAAGAAATCTGGACTGTGACAAAAAAATAATTGACTACCCCTGGATCACATCAGTGGTCCATCTAGCCCAATATCCTGCCTTTCGACAGTGGCCAATGCCAAGAACTTCCGAAGGAATGGACAGAACAGGAAATCATTGAGTGATCCATCCTGTCATCTACTTCCAGCTTCTGGCAATCAGAGGTTAGGGACACCAAGAACATGGGCTAATAGCCATTGATTAACCTATCCTCCATGAAGTGATCTAATTCTTTTTTGAGCCCACTTATACTTTTGCCCTTCACAACATCCCCTGGCAATGAGTCCCTTAGGCTGACTGTGCCTTGTGTGAAGTACTTCCTTTTGTTTGTTTTAAACCTGAGGCCTAATAATTAATTTGGGTGACCCTTGGTTCTTATGTTATGTGAAGGGGTAAATAATAGTTCCTCGTTCACTTTCTTCACACCAGTCATGATTTTATAGATCTCTATCATATCCCCTCTTAATTGTCTCTTTTCCAAGCTGAGAAGTCACAGTCTTTTTAATCTCTCCTCATATGAATGTTGTTATATACCCTTAATCATTTTTGTTGCCCTACTCTTTACCTTTTCCAATTCTAATATATCTTTTTGAGATGGGGTGACCAGAACTACACACGGTATTCAAGATTTGGACGTACCATGTCTTCATATAGTGGTATTATAATATTTTCTGTCTTATTATCTACTCCTTTCCTAAAGGTTCCTAACATTTTGACTGCTGCTGCACATTGAACAGATGTTTTCAGAGAACTATCCATGATAACTCCAAGATCTCTTTCTGGAGTGGTAACAGCTAATTTAGATCCCTTCATTTTGAATGTATAGTTGGGATTATGTTTTCCAATGTGCATAACTTTGCATTTATCAACACTGAATTTTATCTGGCATTTTGTTGCCTTCTCACTTCATTTTGTGAAATCCATTTGTACAGCTTCGCAATCTTCTTTGGCCTTAAATATTGTGAGTAATTTTGTATCATCTGCAAATTTTGCCACCTCACTGTTTACCCCTTTTTTTCCCAGATCATTTATGAGTATATGAACAGCACTGGTCCTCCCAATAGAGATCTCTGTGGGACACCTCTATTTACCTCTCTTCATTCTGAAAACTCACCATTTTTTCCTAACCTTTGTTTCCTGTCTTTTAATCAATTACTGATCTATGAGAGGGCTTTGCTTCTTATCTAATGACAGCTTACTTTGTGTAAGAGCGTTTGCTGAGGGAGACCTTCGTAAAGGCTTTCTGAACATCCAAGTACACTATATCCACTCGATCAGCCTTGTCTACATGTTTGTTGACAACCTCAAGAATTCTAATAGACTGGTGAGGCATGATTTCCTTTTACAAAAGCCATGTTGACTCTTCCCAACAAATTGTTTTCATCTATATGTCTTGATAATTCTGTTCTTTACTGTAGTATCAACCAATTTGCTTGGTACTGAAATTAAGCTAACCAGCCTGTATTTGCTGGGATCACCTCTGGAGGTTTTTTAAAAAAATTGGTGTCACATTAGCTATCCTCCAGCCATCTGGTACAGAAACTGTTTTAAATGATAGGTTACATACCACAATTAATAGTTCTGCAATTTCATAGTTGAGTTCCTTCAGAACGCTTGGGTGGATACCATCTGGTTCTGGTGACTTATAACTATTTAATTTATCAATATGTTCCAAAATCTCCTCTATTGACACCTTACTCTAGTGCCACCTAATCCTCATATTTGTCACCTAAAAAGAATGTCTTCAGTGTGGGAATCTCCCTCACATCCTCCACCGTGAAGACTGATGCAAAGAATTTATTTAACTTCTCTCAAATGGCTTTCTCTTCTTTGAGGGCTCCTTTAGCAACTCAATAGTAGAGTGGCCCCACTGATTGTTTGGCAGACTTCCTGCTTCTAATATACCCAAAACTTTATTTGCTGTTAGTTTTTGAGTCTTTAGCTAGTTGCTCTTCAAATTCTTATTTTGGCCTGCCTAATTATACTTTTATACTTGACTTGCCATAATTTATACTTCTTTCTATTTTCCTCCATAGGATTTTACTTCCAATTTTTGTTTTGCCTCTAACCACTTCTTCTACTTTGTTGTTTAGTGATGGTGCTGCTATTTTGGTCCTTTTACTATATGTTTTAATTTGGGGTATATATTTAATTTAAGCCGCAGGTATGGTGTTTTTTAAAAGTTTCCATGCAGCTTGCAGGCATTTCACTTTTATGACCATAACTTTTAATTAACTAGATTCCTCATTTTTGTTTAGTTCCCCTTACTGAAGTTAAATGCTACTGTGATGGGCTTCTTTGGTGTCTTCCTCCCATAAGGATGTAGAATTTAAATATATGATGGTCATTATTACCAAGTGGTTCAGCTATAGTCACCTCTTGGATCAGATCCTGTGAGCCACTTAGGACTAAATCAAGAATTGCCTCTCCCCTTGTGGATTCCAAGACTAGCTGCTCCAAGAAGCAGTCATTTATGGTGTCATATCTCTGCATCCTATTCTCAGGAGACATAGAATATCAGGGTTGGAAGGGACCTCAGGAGGTCATCTAGTCCAACCCCCAGCTCAAAGCACGACCAATCCCCAGATAGATTTTTGCCCCCATCCCTAAATGGTCCTCTCAAGGATTGAACTCACAATCCTGGGTTTAGCAGGCTAATGCTCAAACCATTGAGCTATCCCTCCCCCCAGTAACTACGAGAATAGTTGAAATCTCCCCTTATTATTGAGTTTTCTGTTTTTATAACCTCTGTAATCTCCCAGAGCATTTCACAATCACAATCACCATCACCATCCTGGTCAGGTGGTCAGTAGTATATTCCTACTACTATATTATTATTGAAGCATGGAATTTCTATCCTGAGAGAGTCTATGGTACAGTTTGATTCATTTAAGATTTTTATTCTATTTGACTCCATGCTTTCTTTCACATATAGTTTCACTCCCCCACCAGCATGATGTATGCCAAGAATCAAGCTGACAGTATGTAAAAAGATATTTGTGGCTGATCTATTGATTTTAAATTGGTTATAGCACTTCATTTCAGCCCTAATTCTTCTCTCAGGTGTGCGTGCAAAGCCTTCACTATAATCAATGGGAGTAGTATGTTAATATTGGTCTAAGATATTTTTTATATGGCCTCCATCCCCACAGTATCTGAGTACCTCATAGTCTATTAATGTATTTACCCATATGGCAAACTGAAGCACAGAGAGACTATGGCCCAGATCCTTAAAGGTGATCAGATGCCTAACTTCTAATGAAATCAGTGGGAGTTTGGCACCTGAATATCAGCAAGTCTGTGGCAGAAAGCAGGGAATCAAACTGCAGTCTCAGGTCAGCACCCCATCCCTAGCTGAGGGCACATCATAAGCCACTGTGTGTTAATACTATGCTTTAGTATTAAAATATTTCATTTCAGAACACATTTCATGGGGGCGGGGGGCTGGGGAACAGCCCAAAGATACAGTAACTGATCTGGTCAAACAGCTGTTTCTTTTCTCTTTGATTTGCAACATGGTGGGTAAAAACCCTGGGCTTGCTCCTACTGAAACCAGTGATGTTTTTCCATTCACTACAGAGATAACAGGATTGAACCCTCATTCTGACAGGGTTCTTCGGCTCCATTTCATTTTGAATTATTAATTAGTATTAATTAGTATTATGCTCTCTGAATCAACAAGTGTATCCAGTAGAAAGGACATGATTCCACCCTCCACCAACCGTCTCACCTCCACACTCCTATTTAATCCAGCAATTCTATTTTTAGTGTAGTCACTGCAATTGTAAAGAGCTGTTTTATAGGATGACAGCATCTAGCATGGCTTGGCCATGTGAGCAATATAAATGCAACACAGTTAATTATATTTTAAGAGGAAAGCACTATTATTTCAGGAGTGGATTGAAGCAAATCTGGAAGTAATATGAAATGATGCAAGCTATTTAAGACTAAACAGATCGATATGTTTCAGTTAATTAGGGAATAGTCACGTGCAGTTTGATAACATAAGCTCTATGTGCATAAATATAATCTCCATACAATATATCATTTTTATACATATAAAGCTTAGCACCATATAAACGCCAGGTATTAACAATAATAATAACTGATATTTTAAATCCCATACAATCAATTTCCAAGGAGGGTAAACTCTTACACTGTCTGTTACAGAAGCTCCAGTTCAAAGCTGTGCTCATCAACGTATGGCATCAGAGTAACCATAGGCAGCTATCACATAGTCTATTTCTGAGGTGTGTCTGCTTTTAGGCAGAGCAAGAGGAGTGCTGAACACAGTAGTTTTCTTCATGGATCTGATCCAAAGCCCACTGAAGTCAATGGGATTCTTCCCATTAACTTCATTGGGTTTTGGATTGCACTCCATGCTTTCTGTCACACCTAGACAGGCAATGCAGCAAGTGCTGAGCAAACAGATTGAAATTATCAGAATTCCTCTCAGTCCTTCCAATCAACCTGGAGAATGAGAAACTCTTGACATTTCATCTCAGGAACCAGGACTTGGGATAGGAAAAGAAAGGTAATATTGTGTCCGGTTGTTTCCTGATATAACTCCATCTCCATGTATCTCTAACATCTGCAATTTACTGTGGTTCAAGCAGGGCCGCTGCAACCATTTAGGCTACCTAGGTGGTCGCCTAGGGCACTAGGATTTGCGGGGGGAGGGGGAGCATTTTCTTTGGCAGCGACCGCGGCGGTCGGATCTTCGGCCACCCCAGGCATCACCGGCATTTAGGCGGAGGGAGCTGAGGCACGGGGGCCGCCTGCAGCAAGTAAGGTGGGGGCAGCACGCAGGGGAGCGGCACCCAGGGGATCTCCCTGCCCCAGCTCACCCCTGCCCCACCTCCTCCCCGAGCATGCTGTGGCTGCTTCATTTCTCAGTGTGCTTGGGGAAGAAGCGGGGCAGGGGTGAGCTGGGGAGGTGCCTCAGAGTGTGGGGTGGGGAGCTGCTGTGGGGGGGATGCCTCAGGGAGGAGGGGGGAGCTGCTGTGGGGGGCGCTCAGGGACGGGGCAGGGTGCAAAATGGAAGTTTCACCTAGGGCGCAAAACATCCTTCCACCAGCCCTGGGTTCAAGTGCAGTCACACAGAATCATAAAATAATTTCACGGCCTTTAAAGAGCCCATAACAGGTTTCCATATGCAGAGGGTATGCACCACTATCCTTTGTTTATATTTCCCTTTGTCTCTATTATGTCCACCAGCTGACAACTTGACCAACACCCTCCCTCCTCCGTTGAAGAGTATTCATGTTTGTATTTAGTTTGTAAAATGCCTTGGGGCGAAAGGTTCTGTATTACAGTAGTAGTTTTAAATATATAGTCAAGGGAAATAATTATCACTAGAGATAGGCAGAAGCCATATTAGGATCTGGATTTCAAGCACTCCAAAGTTCAGAGTTGCTTGGATTTAGGGTTTTAGCCCAGTACATTAAAACAATAGGGGTGACTGGCAAAATCCCCCACAGTTCACAGGCATCTCCATGTAAGTGTTAGGTTTGGTCCCACGTTAGATTGTAGAAGCATGAAAAAATAGCCTTCTGATAAGGGGGATTTGAAAAAGACAGAAGGAAAAGATACAGTTTACATATTTCCAACTGTATGTCCAAAAGGAAACTCCTCTTTTTCCGATTTATCTGTAAGGCCTCTGTCATGTGGGGGAGTGGAGTAAGACTCCAGAGGAAAAAGGAAAAAGCCCTGGATTGGATTAAATTGGTACATTTCAAGGTTTTTGCGGAGCTTTCACACAGGCTGTCAGGGCACATTGGCACCAAATTCTAATTCCGCAATGTTTCAGTTTCTGTTTTCTCTAGATGGTAAGAAACTTTCTGTTTTATCACTGGTAAATCTTAGTTGGCACACACAAAGAAGATGCTCTCTACTGTCCTTGGGAAACTTAAATGCTATCATGCACAGCCAACACCATTTAGAACAGGAGCAGACATTTCAGTTTGTATCTGGATTCTACCACAGAAGCTGCACATACAGGCAGAAATTAAAATGATCCTTTTCAAATCAATTATCTACTTCATCCCACCCACACAAAGACTTTTGCAGTTTTAGTTTGAGGGGTTTTAAGGATTTTCTTTCTCATTTTTGCTTAGCTTTTTTTGTTGTTGTTGTTTTTTTAAGAGTTGCTGTTATATAAAGAACCAAAGAATCAGCAAACTCTAAAAGAATTCAAAGAGGGTGCAGTAGTTTTAGCCTTCTGTTTGTGTGTCTCCAAAAGGTGTATTTAAATGTAAATGTTACCCTTTCACCTCTGAGCCACCTATTCTTATAGCTAGCAGAAAGAGAGCATTCATGGTATAATGTCTTTATGAGGAGAGATCTTATACTTAATTTCTCATGTGAATCAGACTCTTTTATAGCACATGTTTGAGAGACTGAAAGAACAATATTGATCTAGTGGTTCAGCAGACAGATCATTGCACTGTCACATGGGAGAGCTGGGTTCAAAGAGTCTTCAGGGATCGCAGCTAACAAGCACATGTGTGAAATTGTAAACACTGATGGGTCCACTTTTCCACTCCAGCACAATGGTTTAATTGTGCACTATGTACACTATCACATCATGCCAGGGCATTTAGACCCTGTTTTCTGGAAACCATGTCCAATTTATGGTACACTACATGGAATCACTAGTGAAGGTAAGGCAGTAACCCACAATTCCTTACACAGTTTGCACTGACCTCCATTACATTATGGTAAGAATTGGTGGGTGGAGGGAAGTATTTGTAACAAATGTTTCCAGCTGAACATCGGTGCACACTTTTGATTGCATGATGATCCAATTATAAGCAAGCGCACACATCTGAATCATTGCACGTTCAGTTCAAATCACCACAGATGCATATATACAAATACCACACCTCAAATAAAGAGACACATTGGCTTCCTGAATGCACTGCATGGTTTGCAAGTATCATGATGCAAGCTTGTTGACTTAAAAGGTGTGACTCGCCTGAGGGGGCTGACTAAAGCTGAAATCCTGTGAACACAGATTCTTGTGCACATCCAGAGTCCCTCTGAAATCAGTGGGACTCTGCATAGTTTGCATCAATGCATATATTGTAGGATCAGGGCATAAGGCCCCATTTACATTGGCTCAACAAGATTAAAACTAAATTAACTAAGCACTAGCCAAGAAAACTGGCAAGGCAAACTGTGTTAGCCCCTGTCTGCCTGGCCACAGCTGAATTTGAACCTGTGCTGCTTCTCACAGCTCCCGTTGGCTGGGAACGGTGAACCACGGCCACTGGGAGCTGCAGGTGGCTGTGCCTGCAGACAGTCAGTGTAAACAAACGTGTGGCCTGACGGGCTGCGTGTGGCCCACGGACCACAGGTTGTCCACCACTGCTTTAAAAGTTTCTATATGAACATGAAACATAGATGCCTGTGTATCCCACACCCATGAGCACTGAAGCTCAGACAGAACTTCCTTACTTCTCTAGATTCCCCTCCCCCAGACACACAGGCTATTCATTGTCATGGCACTAGGGGGCCGATCTTGCACCACTAAATTCAATGGGCATTTGCCATTAATTCAGTGGGTGCAAGATCAAGCACCCAGAACGAGTACAGAAGTACTTCTGTATATGGTTCCAAATGCAAAATGTTAAAGAATGAAAGGGCGAAAATATTTATGTGAAGGAAAGGAATTTGTGTTTGAAGACATTTAAAAATGTGCAGGTCCCCTTTAAGAGCAACCAGAGCAGAATTTGTATGGTCATGCTCTTTAAAAGAAAAACTAGCCCTTTTGATTCCCCACCCCACAGCAAAAAGTCCAACTTTCAGCTGACTTGTTGTTTCAAAAGAGGGAATGATGCCAGACTGTTTTAGTGGAGTTTTAATTTAACTCTTTAAAAAAAATCCTGAGACTAGAATTGAATATCTCGGAAGCTCCTCAGAAGTCATTTGGAAACTAGTTTGGATAATTGTCAGCCCCACAGGTTAATTAAGCCACTGATACCAGCTACAACCAGTCTTTAAAATATATATACAACATATCCTGTGTCCTAGCTCCTATTCCGTCCAGAACAATAAAACAGTGTTCATGCAATATCACATTAACAGAAAAGACTAAGAACTTAATGTTGACATTTAATAGTTTAGCAAACAGACGCAGTATTAATTTGATTGTATTCAGTGATTCCTTAGTTAATTCTTAGACATCTCTTCTTAATGTATCTAATGCATGTTGAAGTCAAATAGGAGATCTCTATTCTATATATTTTCTCAATAGCTGTAAATTGGAAATATATTAGTTTGATAGAAACAAGAAACTTTACCTAATGGTCTCTTTACCTTGAACAACCGCACAGCCTCTCTGTGAGAAACTTGGCATAATTTATAAATATTTTAAATAAATGTATTAATAATCTTTGCCACCAAAATATTTTTGTGCCAAAAATCATTTAACTGAATCTTAGGATAAATAAATAAATGACCAATTCAAAGCGTATTGTCATAGCTGCATGTGAGAAAATAAATACAGGAATCTGCTACTTTGCTTTCTGCACAGTCTTAATTTTCATCTACTAATTATAGCAACCTTTGGCTTTAATCATTTATCTCAGGGCAGACTATCTGATTATTGGATAACGACCAATGTATTAAAACTTAGTGAGTTACTGGAATCTTCTGGAACTAGAAACTATACAGATGGTCTGCAACATATTTGTATAGAACATGCCCAATTGTTGACAGTTTTCCAACTATTATAGTAGAATAGTAAGAAAGCAGATACTGGGCAGTGAGCACTGAGCAACTGTTGTCACAGAGCCTTCCCCTCTTGGCTGCTTCCCCATTCATCCAATGAGCAGTTTTGGTCTCCCAGAGCAGAGACAATAGTTGCTTTGGAGGAGGGAAGCCTTAGAACACCATGTAGATTTAGGACTGGATAGAAGGTATTGTGCAGAGGCCATGCCCATTACTCATCCACTGGCAATGGGCTCTCTTCCTTTTGTCTGGAAAGACGGTAAACTTTCAATGCCATCTGAAAACAGAAGGCCTTTCACAGAGTACAAGAACTCTGCCATCTCAATCATGTGAAAATATTGTAAACACTTTCCCAGCCCCCATTCAGCTGTCCAAGAAGCAGAGCTAGAAAACACCAAACAAAACAGGAAGGAAAGAAAAGGGGGTGCATGTGCTAATTTATATTTTAGTTTGAATAGGTGTTTTGCTGATTTTTTTTAACATTAGTGAACAGAGTTAAGTTAGCTATTACAGGAGAAAAGGGTGTTATAAACCTACAATGAATTGTTTGGAGGAAAATCCAGTGGCCAGTACCTTCCCTCCAGTTGGGCTTCTCTTGTGTTTCATTACAGATTCTGCACGAGTAGATTTCAAATATGTGACAGAAATTAGAATTATTTCTCTTTCCATCACCAAACGGACCCCCCCTCCAGTGATCTTTTACCAACATACCACAGTACCTTTAGCCCAAAACACTAAGCAATACAAGCTTCCTTACTTACATGTGCTTACAATATATAGTAATAGATATAAATGTACATATACAGACTATGTTATATGTAGCACCTATGTGGTAGGTGGTTCACAGCGAATACAGTAAGAGCAGAGGTTCTTAAACTGGGGCTCGGGACCCCTCAGGGGGTTGCAAGGTTATTACCTGAGGTGTCACGAGCTGTCAGCCTCCACCCCAAACCCCACTTTGCATCCAGCATTTATAATGGTGTTAAATATATAAAAAATGTTTTTAATTTATCAGGGAGTCACACTCAGAGGATTCCAATGTGAAAGGGGTCACCAGTACAAAAGTTTGAGAACCACCAACTAAGAGTAATGTTATATCTTATTATTATTATTATTATTATTATTATTATTATAATATAATCATGGTAGTTAGCACATGTTGAAGTTGGTTTCCAATTTCCATTCTAATAGCCCCCACCCCACCACTCACCCCATTCCAGTTGCTTTCTACTTTGTCAGACTAGCTGCTTATGTTTTTGTGAATTTTGAGCAAAATCAGTTCAAGTGATTCTGAGTGGTGCTCACCTACCACAACCAGCAAACTGTATGTGTTTCTGATCATGTAAAAGGGAATTTAATATGCAGTAACTATTATGTTATCTTGATCCTTTTTTAAAGTGTACTTTTGGTCCAAAATGACTTATTTTATATGAAGGAATCAACAAGAAAGAACAAAAATAAAGTCCATATGAGAGCACTGTGTGTGCATCTCCTTTAGAACTGGCTCTAAGAACTCGGAAAACTGTATGAATGCTTATCTCTGTAAACAGGTAAAGGTCTTAGAAAACATAAAGTTATAGTACACAGAAGACAAAGACATCTCAGTTTCAAGCTATATACTCACAATACATAATGACAAGCTTAACTGAGAATACAGCACTGTACATACACAGGTTTTGTACTTCCACCTTGGGGGCAACATGGTGCTGCATTGTCCAGTGGGAGCTTTGGAAATGATTATATACCCTTAAGATTGTGTCACATGCTCCCCTCCTATGTCCTTGGACAGGTTTGTTGGCCAGTGGGAGGGGAGGGGATCCCTGTCTCTATTTCCTCTCCTTCCCCCTTTGTGACCCCCAGGGATGCTAGGCAGGAAGCAGATTGATGGGACTACAACTGAACCTAGCCCTTGAAGAAAAAGAAAGGGTACTTACAGCCTTCTTGCCTGTGCACCTACAAAGGAAGAGGAAAAAATTAGCCAAAAGAATGTACACAAGGTTGCATAAGAAATGTTATATTACACATTGTGGGTTTGAATGTTCTGTGCAAGATGCAGTTAACTCTGGAAGACAGCATTCCAGAAGATTCCACAACTGTGATATTCTCCCTTAACAAAGGAGCTGGGATTTGACCCTTCTGAAACCAGTGGATCTTCAAAATTTCACAGTAGCCTTCTGTATCCACACTAGCTTCCAGCTCCTTTGGTATTTTTAAACAAGAGGTTCCAATATAAATTTCATAATTAACATACCGGTGCAC
Source organism: Chelonoidis abingdonii (assembly GCF_003597395.2). Lineage (NCBI taxonomy): Eukaryota > Metazoa > Chordata > Testudines > Testudinidae > Chelonoidis > Chelonoidis abingdonii. The sequence goes on from NC_133771.1 coordinate 180,129,168, forward strand.
TGGTGACAAAAAAGCAGCAGTGCTTACAACTGGGCAACACAACCATTTGCTTTAAATCTTGCTCTAAAACTCAATGTTTTAGTCCAAAGACAGAAGGTACCAATCTTGCAATGAGCTCCATACAGAAGCAGACATATCAGCACATGTGGAGCTTATTGCAGGATAGGGGCCTAAAAGTGTCACACATTTCTCCCCAGGGGCCAAATCCTGAACTCCTTACTCATGCCAAATGCACAATCCCATCCCTGAGTGCAAGGTGAATGTCATATTACCCTCTTTGTGAACATGCTTTTCTATCTTATCAGTCGTTATAACCTTGGCCCTCCAAATGTTGTGAATTAAAGGGAGACCACCATCTGATGGGCATACTCCACAGGACTTTTCTGAAAGTACACAGTATAGCAACAATGCAGCTGTACCTGATTTTTCCGTCATACAGCCATGGATGCAAGCAGTCTGCCAATTTAAAATAAAGAGTGCAATAACAACATGGAACCGGGGCATTGCCAAGGACTTTCTGGCAGCTGGGAATCAGTAGCATTCCGTACTGTTCCTGCCACATCCCCTGCACAAAGGAAGGCTGTGTGAGATTGGTTATGCTCATCCTATGCCATCTATGGCTTCCCCATACTGGTGGTTTCTTTGCCCCACCAAAGCCTCACAAAGGGCCTGCAGAGGGGTGAAGGATCTGGCGTATAACAAAGAAGAAAGCGTTAGAAGAGAATCTTGCCCTGGTATTGTGGGATGTCAGACATTCATCATTTCCCATCATACCTACTCTACACAGCTTCCTACAGTGCTCATTAGCATGTTCTGAGAACCTAGTACTTGTATTCTGTAAATAAAGGATTAAATGTATATGATTATCATCCCTGCAAAGTAATTTAAAATTTCTACATGTAGAGTGCACACACACATGGCTGGGGGGAAAAGCGATCACAGACTATGAAAACTATTTGCTGATAAACATAGTTCAGCCTCAGCTTGGGGTAGTTAAGAGGACTGGTGCTTTAAATTTAAAAAAGCATTCCTTGCGTCTGCCTCGCACATGCTATCTCACTCCTCTGCCCCCCACCCACCCCAGTTCCCCACCACTCCTTTTTATAAAGAGAAGCTGCAATAAATTAGAATTTTATGAGACTCCAAACAAAAACCTTCACTAAAATTGAAAACAAGACATGGCTGTACAGACACATGGAAGGTTTATGAGAGGAAAAAAATGATCCCTGTGCAATAAAAAATCTGTTCCTCTATTTCATGGTCTTTAAAAACTAAGAGTTAAATGAGACAGATGCAGTATTTTGCTCTACAGTACAGTAGTGGTAAATTTTCCACTAGAGCAGCATAATACTTGTTATACCCAACTCCATCCTCCATAGCTATCCTAGTGGGAAATGATCTTTATATCAATTTTCTGAATTTCTTAATAAAAATTTTAACCTTATATTTGGAAACGATATATCTTTGCCCTCCAATATCTAGTTTAGATATTACAAGACAGCAATGAATTCCTGGGGGTTTCATATAATTTTCTTTTGAGTTAAATGCTGGACCTTTGAATTGCATTATTGGCTTTTAAAACATTTTATGGGAGAAAAGTAGCTCTGCTTCATTTATATTTACATATCTGCTCCAAACCTCAAAGTGCTTATTTTGATTACAGTGTGCACTTTCTTCCTTCATTTCTTCTCCGCAAAATGATTCAGGTTGGCGGGGGGTGGGGGCTGCGCACTCCGGCATGGGGGGGGGGGGGGGGGGAGTTGTTCGGCTAAATGCTGGAGCAGGTTATCACTAAAAAAAAAAAAAAAGAAAAAATCTACAGTGCCATAAATTCCATGTATTTCTACTAAGCAGAGTGGTTTGGAACTGAAGACAGACTCAAATTACAAAGTTTGGGTCTGGATCCAAATTTTCCCAAAGTTTTAAGGGAAGGTTTGATATCCAGGGTTTAGGTTCATCATTTTTGGACTATTATAGAAATGGAAGCCAGCCACAACCATGGGAGCTAAGTGATTGTGGATGTTTGGACCCGGGGGTTTGTTCAGAAGTGACGGAGTCTTGGAACACAACACAGTGCTCTGTGTAAATGTGAAACTGACTCCTGTGCAGAGAGCCTACTCAGGTCTTATGCACCACTAAGTCCCCTAAGCACTCAAAATACAGGTTAAGTGGGGTTTAAATATGCTGACCTGTTGACAGAGTACAGACTACCACTTCATGGACACAACATAGAAGTGGTTTAGCTTAATGTTTCTGCCAAAATGATCAGTAGAGAAATGGTTAACAATTGAATTATCCAGAGTTTTACCACCCCATTGAAATGAATTCAAAACTCATAATGGGGAGTGCAGGAACTGCTCACTTTCCCCTGCACATGGGATACCCAAAGGGAGCAGAATCCCAAAATGGAGGAAGTGGGGACATGGCTGAGTTGGCTGGTGCACTGAGATATGGTAATCTACTCTAATGGATCTGCCAGATTATGTCCCTACTAGGTGGCCAGCACAAAGACGATGCATCACTTAAGTCCCACTTCTCGCCTCCAAACAGAGCTGAAATCGGATATAAATGAGGGCTCTGTGCTGGGCCTCTACACAGGGATGAATTTCATCTTTGTGCACATGAAGCAACACCAGGAGGGATTTTGCCTTCCTCAGGTCTAGTCAACACTCCAGAGTTAGGTTGACGCAAAGCAGTTTACATTATCCTAATTACAGAAGTGTCTACACTTAATTTTCCCTCCTGCTACCATAACTGCTCACTAAGACAACTTAATAATTCCACCATCCTAAGTGGCGTAGGGTCAAGGCTGATGTAGTCAGGTCGATGCAGTATCAGCATAGACAATGTGTTGCTTGCGTCGACTGTTCCTGGGTTTCAGAAGCCATCCCACAATGCCTCACACTGACAGAATAATTGATAAGAAGCACTCCTGGTGAGGATGCGCACTGCCAACGCAATGAGCAAAGCATAGACACGCAAAGGCGATGTAGTTACTGCAGCAGCTGTATGCTGATATAAATTACGTCAATTTAATTTTGTAATGTAGATAAGGCCTCAGACAAATCTCTCTGGTAATTCTCCTTGGGTTTAGCAGAGCTTCATTGCCCTCTGCTCATGATTATGACTTAAAAAGCCACAATCTAGCCCCAAGGAAATTTTCCTCATCCACAGCAATAATCTGTTAATTTTAGGCCATTTATCACTGTCTAGGACAGGATGGAGAAAGAAGGCCACTCAGATCCTAAAGATTGCAGTTTTGACTTCATGCTATTAGCATTTTGAATGTTTTTCATGTTCTGATTTTGGCCCCATTCCAGCAAAGCACATGTATAGTCCCATTGACTTCAATAAACAAGGGACATCAGTAGCATGCATTAGATTTTCCCCAGATATTTTTAGAAATAAGCCCAAACTAGAGTTTGGACCTGAATCCAGACTCTCATATTCCAAGGCCTGAAGGGACCATTGTGAACATCTAGTATGATTTCCTGTGTAACACAAGCCATACAACTTTTCCAAAATAATTCCCAGAGCAGATCTTTTAGAAAAACATTCAATTTTGATTTAAAGATGGAGTGATGGAGATGGAGAATCCACAACCATCTTTTGCAAATTGTTCCAATGGTTAATTACTCTCTCTGTTAAAAAATTGTGCCTTGTTACCAGGCTGAATTTATACCATTCTCTGATAGATTAAAGAGCCCATTATCAAATATTTGTTCCCCACGCAGGCATTTATAGACTGTTACCTAGTTGCCCCTTAACTTTCTCTTTGTTAAGCTAAATAAATTGTGTTCTATAAGTCTATCACTCCAAGGTATATTTTCTAGCCCTTTAATCATTCTGCTGGCTTTTCCTGAACCCTCTCCAAATTTATCAACGTCCTTCTTGAATTGTGGACAGCATGGTCTATATTCTTTGAGCCTCAATGTACACATGTACATTTAGCAATATTAAAACTCATATTGCTTGCACCCAGCTTATCAAATGATATAGATCTCGCTGCAACAATGACCTGTTCTCTTTATTATTTACCACTCCTCCAAATTACCACTCCTGCAAACTTTATCAGTGCTAATTTTGTGTTTTCTTTCAGGTCATTGATAAAAATATTAAACAGCATGGGGCCAAGAACTGATCCCTGTGGAACCCCACTAGAAACATACCTGCTCAATGATTCCTTACTGGTTTATATTGAATCCCCCATTGATTACTTATATTTTTTCTGACATGGACCAACTGAAAAAATTAGTTATTAATGGGCAGTGTGAATTCCTACCCCCAAGAATGGCATGGCATGAATTTGTAAAACACTGTCCTGCTGGACTGTTTCAGGGATGACTTCACTTTGATTTTAAAGATAAGCAGTTCGTCCTGCTATTTATGGTTGCACTATTTGTAACACGTTCCAGCTCTTGAAATTCTGCCATCTATATAATGCTTCCTAATATGTCATCCTCATCATTCGATCAAATACAAGACCCACACATGAGTATTATCATTACTGAGAAATGTATATTGAAAGTCAAACAATCATGAGATTCTTTTCAAGTCCTTTTCTGTTTTCCTAAATGCATAGTGTGCGCTATCAGTGTATGCCGTTCCTGAGGACGAATCTTTCATTCTACATATATGGTTTATTTTTCCTGGTGTTCTCAATATCAATAACCTTTTTTCCCTCTCTAACTGAGAGATGTAAGTCAAGTCCAAATACAACTGTCAAGTTCTAAAATCAGCATCAAAGCCCAGTAAAAGCAGGAAGGGAAAACAATATGCTATGTTAAACAGTACTGCCTCAGATCTTAAAGAGTTATACAATAAAAGTCATACCCCCTTTGAGTTCTGGATGTGACAAGCATTACCTAACATCCTCAGTCAGAGTTCGACTATTTATGAGGTGATGAGAAAAAAATACAGCTCCTTCTCTTGTCAGTAGGACATCTCCACTAGCCCTTATTGCAGGGGTGCGGGGAGTGATACCTCAGATGTACTGAATCTTCTAGATACTGGAAAAGCAAAACATTCAATACACACTTTGGAGCCATTATCTTCCTTGATCAATTCACAGGGTCAAAGAGATCACGAAAAAATGTTATATCACATATCCTACCTTTAGGCTGTTTTTACTTTCCTGGGAACCTGAAATAGAGTTTTAAACAGATTTATTGAACCAGAAAGAGAAATATTTATGTTTGGAAACAGTGGTGTTCCCAAACATTGCTTTTTTTCTTTTCTTTCTTTCCCTCCACACTGATATGGTTCTTAAAAGTTTGTGGAGTGACTTAGAAATTACTTTTCTAGGAAAAATCTCCCATTTTTTATACACTGTGAAATAAATTTTAGCTTAGGCTTTCAATCAGTAACGAATAAGAAAAATAGCTTACTTTTACCACTTTTTTTTACCTGTAGATCTCAACATTTTTAAAAGTTCATAGACTCATAGATTTTAAAGCCAGAAGGGACTGTTATGATCATCTAATCTGACCTCCTTTATAAAACGGGCCATGGAATGTCACTCAGGTACTCCTGTAGTGAGCTCAGTAACTTCTGTTTGATTAAAGCATATCAACCAGAAAAGCATTCAGTTTCTGAAGACAGAGCATCCACCATTCCCTTTGACAGAATAGTTGGGTAAGTAGTAGTATCATTAACCCCTTGTCACATATGGAGAAACTGAGTCATAGACTGTCCATAACACTGATAATAAATCATTGGCAAAGTAAAAGTCTTAGAATGATAGCATGTAAAAAGCTTTTCAGTTGCACTTGACAAACAGTATAGGCAGCATTCCCTATAGTGAGTGTAAGCAGTATAGGGAATACTGTAAATCCTAAGCGAATGCTATGTAGGGATCCAAAACAAGAAGGGAAAGGTTTTTTGTACAAGTTTAGCTTCAGATTGTAAAACCTGTTAAGCAAAATATACACTGTGCCCACATGCATGTATGGGTGATTAATGGAAACAAGTTTTCCCCCGTAGTGTGACTGCAATGATAAGACCATGGATATTTCCCCGTTCCCTTATTTTATCCTCCCTGATTCCAAGGTTATTAAGCAGCAACAGTCTGACTTTTAGCAACTCAGGATTTTCAACCATGCTGCACCATCTTCTCTCTGTCTATTCCTTTCCAGGTCTCTAGATGTACTTCCCCTGCACCTATTGCCTGCCCTAGGGTTGTAGGCAATCTGTAAACCAAATCACATTACTTGAGCCCTCCCTACTCTGGATCACAGAGATGAAGAACAGAAGCCAGGAGACTGGGCATGGTGATATGAAATGAAGACCCAAATATGGGACAACAGACATAAGCTTGACATTAGTGCACAGAGAGAAGGTGCTGCTTGAGGAGAGCATTTTCTGGCACGAGGCACTGCAGGAGGAATGTGAGAGGTTTAGACAACTAGGCCAACATAAAAGACAAGATACAGGGGAGGAAGTAAAAGAAAGAGGCATTTTTCTTTTGGCATAAAAATGCTTCCAGATGGCATCCCTTTTCCAAAACTTTCCTAGATGAGCTTCCCAGCCATCACCACCACATTTTGGGATTCAAAACAAAAACAAAACTAGAAATCAGTTTCTTCCTTAGCAGCTCTTTCTCCTCATTCTCCCCTGTCCCTTTCCAGTCCATTGAGAAGTTATCTCATTCTGTCAGTGATTTGCTATGTGGTCATTGGCTCTCTGGCCCAGATCCTCAGAGATATCTAGGTGCCTAACTCTCATATAAATCAATGGGAATTAGGTGCCAAAATATCTTTGAGTATCTGGGCTTCTGTGATTGTTTCCTCATCTCTAACATAGGGATAATGATACTGTTCCTTACCTACCTTGGTAAAATGCCTTGAGGTCCATAGGTGTAAAATCTAAAGCCAGTGTTTGGCTATGCTTGTAGCTCACTACCAGAGTTTTGTTTCTGGGCCCAATTTGTATCCAAACAAATTCCAATCCACTCCTTTTCCTGAGGCTCCCCTTTATTTCAGACAGATGGGTCCGGGTTCCTGCACTTCCTGGATTATTATTGCAGCTGAACTAGCAAATTAGACAATTCTTGTACAGGTAACTATTAAGGACAGGCTATACTTCAGGCTTCAGAGACACAATAGCAAACAAGGAGACATTTCTACAGCTTGGGTTTCAGCAGACTCAAAAACAATACTCTAGTACTCTCTGCAATTCCTTAATTAGCAGATTCAAAAGACTATTGACTTTAACTCTAGGATAAACTTTATAATAATGGGGTGGGTTTTTTTTAAAGATATCACCACCATTCTATTATCTGTCATTAATTTTCCATTGCTGTTAGGCTGAGTTCAGTTTGCTGAGGTAGATCAAATTACTTTACAAGCCAGGACATTGCTCGCTTGCTTACTTGCTTGAGGCAAGTTATGTTTGAGTGAGGCCCAAGCAAAACAAATGAGACTTGGTAACTTTCCAATGGGGAGGCACCAAATCTACACAATGTCAGGGGTTTTGGGAGTGGGGAAGGGGCCTTCACGTTTAATGTTTTTAAGGAGTTGTTCTTTAGTTATTTTGGATTATTTGCAAAAGAATAGCTCTTAATAGATATTTCCCCAAATATTGCAGCATCACACTTTCAGCTTACAGACATAAGCCACAAAGCAATGTTAACTCATCAGGGGTAATATTCTGTTCTTTTTATTTTTTTAAATGTCACTCATAATAGACAAATACAACTGGAGGTTAGCCACAATAGATCAAATGATCTTTCTATGTTTCTAGCGTTCATGTTCAATAAATAATATCTAATTTCTGCACTTTTTTCTTTGAGAAAAATCCAGCATTAAGTATTAAGGTAAGTGCTTCACACAGTGTTTAACCACTACCCTCTTCTCATTCAGATTCCACCTCTAAACATACTTTTTGCATGATGGCCACAAAATGTGAGTCAATAATAAAGGTTTTAAAGAAATAGAGCAACCTGCCCCCTACTTTTAACTGAACCCTCAAGATGCACATAGGCCTAAACTGAATAACAATGGGATCCAGTTACTCTTGTCTTTCTTCACCTCATCCCCTCCTTTCCCTTCTGTTTTTCACTCTTACTAACCTCTTATAGCTAAATTAGATTTTCAGTGTTTGGGGGCATGTTTTCCTGGTTTTTCTGTAAAGTACAAATTACACTTTCGGATATTGTAAAAATCCTTGAAGAGTCAAGGGTGGTATTGCCAAAAGGAATTGGGCACCTACCTCCTTCAGGCACCTTTGAAAATCTCCCACACCAAATACCTTACACAGCATATGCACATGGGCTAAGCTAGAATATCTCACACGGTGTACACAAATGGGCTAAACTGGAAGGGCCTGAGAGCAGTCCAAAGATGGGAAATACTGTGTCAGTTACTGTTCCAGCTTTTGCATCTGTTCAGTCTACAGATAAAGCTGTTTGGAAACTGATTAGACTGCTCTTGTTCTCTAAGTCCAGAGAGAGCTTCCATTTTTGCTTAATAAAAGTTAAGCATTTTATTAAAGAAACCATAAACAGATGGTCTGTAAAGACTGCGTGAATGATGAACTATAAGAGTCATATGATCATTGTCATTATTTAATATTTTATACGACCATAGTAGTAAGAGGCCCCAATCAGGATAAGGGCCCTACTCTGCTAGGCATTGTTCAGATACACAGGGAGACTTGATCCATACCTGAAGAGTTAACAGTTTAAGGCTATGACTATACTAGAGACCTTACAGTGGCACAGCTTTGCCACTGTAAGATCTCTCATGTAGCCGCTCTATGCAGAGGGGAGAGAGCTCTCCCATCGATATAATTAAACCATCCTCAACAAGCGGCGGTAGCTATGTCTGTGGGAGAAGCTCTCCTGCTGACATAGCGCTGTGCACATTACCACTTATGCTGCTTGGACGGTGTTTTTTTCACACTCCTGAGTGACATACGTTCTGCCGATGTAAGCAGTAGTGTAGACATGGCCTAAGACTAGGTATAGCAGGGCCCACCCACGCCTGCTTCCACACAGGTCCACAAATAACTCAGAGACCTTTTTGCTGTTAAAACATCTCATGCAGCTTATTTACAATATTGGTTTCCACCGCCCTTATACACTATATCGCCTCACCCCTAAAGTCCTAGGGAACCTTCAGCTCCTGAGAAAAGCAGGGAAAAGCAATCTATTTTTCCTTCTCTCTGTCTGTTTCCACCATCCTACTTCCTTCCTGTGCCTTTTGTATTATCTGCTTAATTAGCCTCTTATTTCTCCTCAGCCGGTCAGTTAGGCATAGCTCTTCTCAATGAGGTCCGCTCTTGCAGGGGCGACTGTAGACATTTTGCCACTTCAAGCACAGCTGGCAGGCTGCCTTCGGCTGCTTGTCTGCGGACGGTCCACTGGTCCCGCGGCACCAGCAGAGTGCCCCCGCGACTTGCTGCCCCAAGCACGCGCTTGGCGCGCTGGGGCCTGGAACTGCCCCTGCACTCTAGGGTAATTAGTTGGAGCTGAAGTGACCAGACGGCTGGCTCAGCTTCTGTTGCCCAGCACTCTGTCACAGTGGGATTTTCAAAAAGAGTTAGGCACCTAAATGCCATTGTAAGTCAATGGAATTGGGTGCCTACCACCCTGACGCTCCTTTGAAATCCCAGCCTCAGATGACAAGTGACATAAAAATTGTGGGGGGAAGGAATATACGCAAATACATGCTGTTTTGGTACACATTTTATAATTTTTTTCTGTACAATTATAAAGTAAATTCCCACTATTTCATCTTACCCCACTACAAGACATTATAATAAGGGGATTTCTTATGGGCATCACGGCCAGTGTGAGCCTTTCTGAGAGATCTGAAGGGAGGGGGATAGCCTGATGGATCACATTACAGAGTTGTTATATGAGTTAGGGACAGTGTGGAAGAAAGCAATGCATTTTGGGGTTGGGAGGACAGGATATGAGGCAGGAATAGTCTAGTAGAGGGGGTAGAGTTGTGAAGAGCACTGAGGACAAAAGCTTTGAACTCAATGCCATTAAACAATAGAGGCATGCAAAGGAGAGTTGATATAATCAGAGTATGGGCAAGGGAGCTCATCTTAATACTTGTATATTGTATGGACCAGAATATGTCATGTGGGGTATAAGTAGGAAGTCTGCAAAGGAAAAGGTGACAGTCATTAAGAGGGAAGATAATGAGTGCCTAGGGAAGAGTTAGGCTATTTGGATAGAAAGAAAAAGACAGATCATAGATGTATTATGGATTTGGAGACAGTCTGAATGTACAGAGAGAGAGAAAGAGAGAGAGAGAGAGAGAGAAATTAAAAATTACCCTCAGGTTATGGGCCTGAGTGAGAGGAATGGTGACGATGTCAGCCAGGACAGAGAATGGGGACAATGGAGAGGGATTAGAAGGAAAGATTTGGCCATGGTAAATTTACGCTGTCAGCGAGACAGCCAAGAAAAGATGTCAGAGTAACAGGCTAAGATGCAGGATTGGATGAAGGGACAGAGATCAGAAGGGAAGAGGTAGATTGCTATGTCAGTGGCATCAAAATGGTAGATTTCTAACTACCACATTATAAGAGCAGATGAGGTCACCCAGAGAGAGGGTGTAATGAAAGAAGAAGATGGTCCTAAGGATGGACCTTGAGAGACTCCCACAGAGAGTGGGAGAAGAAGGGGAACCATCAAAACAGAAGCTGAATGAGCAAACCAAGAAGCAGAAGGAAAACCAAGAGAGGACAGTCATGAAAGCCAAGAAAGGATGAGTTTTCAATTAATGTGATCAACAGTGTTGAAAGAAGAAGAGAGGTGAAGGAGGATGAGGATTTAGCCAGGAAAAGACAGTAGAGAGTTACTGTAAACAGTGGTTTCTGTGCTTTGATATGAAAATCCTTACTAACCAGATGCTTGGCTGGACTGCATGAAAGCCACATTGGAATAATTAAAATAAAAGTTGTTCACTGAAGTTATTTTTGGTGAGCATGTTTGGATCAGTATATTGAATTGTTGAGCACACAGCATGACGCATGCCAAGAGGGCAGTAATGTGGCTGACACTGCATCATGCCATCCCTTGGAAATGGGCTCAGAACCAGTGATGGAGGATTGATACTGACTTTGCAGTGAAGGACAATCTAATATTGCTGGTCAACACATACTTAATATGGCTAGAGGTTAGAGGTGACTGCCTGGGGTGCTGGGCTTCGGGGGCGCCAGGCTGGAGGTGCTGTTTTTGTTGTGAGCACCACAAGGGAAAATATAATGTTTGGCGTAAAATGTTTCACGTATTTCATATGTGGATTCATTTTTCACTAACCTCCTAGAATGTTCTGGACCCTTGTAGAATTTCTTGGAACCTTCCAGATATTCTGAGAACTACATTTTCCTTGAACCTCCTAGAATGTTGTCAGCCATGCCCTTGCAGGTATATAATGGGTGGGGCATCACCAGTCAGTCACTGATAGAGAGATATGCACAGTTGTTTGCTGCCCCAGGTATTAACACATACTTTGAGTTAATTAATAAGTAAAAAGTGATTTTATTAAATACAGAAAGTAGGATTTACGTGATTCCAAGTAGTAACAGACAGAACAAAGTGAGTCACCAAGCCAAATAAAATAAAACGCGCAAATCTATATCTAATTAAACTAAATACAGATAAGATCCTCACCAGTTCCAGAATGCTCTCTTTTACTGGCTAATCTTCTTTTAGCCTGGGTCCAGCAAGTACCTTAATACCTTAGATCTGACCAAAGGTTACTGGCAGATCCCTCTGGAGGGACAGGCACAACAAAAATCAACTTTTATCACTGATATAGGGCTCTATGAATTTACAGTGTTACCTTTTGGTCTGGTAAATGCTGTTGCAACCCTCCAGAGACTGGTCAACAGTCAGTTTTTCTCCAGTAGAACAATAAAAAGATGCCCCCAAAGAAGCCTTCAGGAGCTCAGTATATGAAGCAAAAAGCTTAACTGCAATCTTAAATGAAATCTAGTTTGCAGCAAAGGGCAAATTTGATGGGAAAATATCAGAAACAAAACAACACAGACTAGGTTTTAGGCAGTAGTGATCATCCCAGTGCAGAAGAAATCAAGAAGCGAAGCATAAATGACAGAAGTCCTGTTACTACAGAATTAGCAGATTTACCTGAAGATAGGAATGGAAATACGAGGAAAGTGATGGAGAATTGTCCAGTTTTCCTGGTGGCGAAAAAAAAAGTGATGATAAAGAAGAATGTGGCTCACCTGAAAAGGAAAGTAAGGACCAAGAAAAATCCGATTTACATGAAAAGGAGAGAAACGAAAAAGAAGAATCAGCCTTCCATGATGATAGAAACAGCAATGAGAAAGATTAAACACCACAAATAGATATATCAGATCCTGCATGATGGCTGGCAACCCTAACCTCTGCCAATATTGATCTTACAATTTTGAACAGGCCAGGCAAAATCGAGGATATGACATTTCCAGGAACTGAGCAGAAGAGACACTTCTCAAAGTCACACTGCAAAAGAGTGCTCAAAATCGGTGAGAAATTGAATCGGCATTACTCAAAATCAACTGACAAAGTGTTCTGGTTTTGGTGCAAAATATTTGATTAGAATGCCCAATCATTTCTTGCACTTTCTGTGTGAATTACTGGCATAACTTAACTCTGAAGCAACATGAAATGTCACCCAGCCATTTTATGGTCCACTCCAAATGGATGGAGGTCGAGTCCAGCCTCAAGCTGAATAAATGCACAGACGCAGAAAAACAGCACATTATTAATGTAGAAACCCAGCATTGGAGAAATATGCTGGAGTGTCTGATCGCAATTACTGTCTTCCTTGCAAAGAATAATATGACTTTCCAGGACTCATTGGATAAGTTATTCACTGAACATAATGGTAATTTCCTTGGTTTGGCAGAGCTCTTTGGGAAATACAATGATGTCATGTGTGAGCACGTACATTGAGTAGTTTGTAAAGAAGCTATGGATCATGACTGCAGCAAAACAATTCAAAATGAATTGACTGATCTTATGGTATTGAAAAACATATTGATGCAGCTCAGTAAAGCGAAGTATTACACCATAATAATGGACTGCACTCCCAACATTCATCGCAGTGAAAAGATGTCATTTACAGTAAGATTTGCTGACGACGAGGATGGCTGTATCCAAGTAAAGGAGCACCTTATCTGTTTCCAGTCTGTGGACAACTCTACTGGAAAAGACCTAACAGAACTGTCTATGAACATCTTGAATGAGAATAAAATAGAGCTTCAGAACTGTCACAACCAAGGCTATGACAATAGCACAGACATAAAGGGAAGAAACAGTGGCTTCAAGGCAAGATTCCAAGAACTTTCTTTGTGGCTTTTGGCTGCCATTCCCTCAACCTGGTTGTGTCAGATGTGGTGCCATGTTCTTTAGATTCAGTATCTAAAGAACGACACTTATTTAGTTGGGGATTGGTCCTGCTTTGAGTAGGGGGTTGGACTAGATGACCTCCTGAGGTCCCTTCCAAACCTGATATTCTATGATTCTATGATATTCTCTCTCTCTTTGGAGTACTGCAAGGGATATACTACCTGTTTTCAGCATCAACTATCAGGTGGGAGATCCTCACAGACAATGTTACAAATCTGACTGTGAAGCCACTAAGTGACGCTCACTGGGAAAGCCGAATTTACAGCACAAGGTCAGTGAGGTACTAAGTGACTGAGGTTTACAACTCCCTGATGAAACTGGCATAGCCAAGTAAAGCCCAGGCCGGAATCCGACATCAGGCACAAAGCCTGGCAAACCAGATAATTGACTTCACATTTCTGGTCTTAGTTTTGATTTGGGATAATATCCTATTACAAACGCAGTCAATGGACATCGCAACCTCTACTACTTTCGTGAGAAGTTGCTTTGACTTTGTTGTGGCTTACAAAGACGATGGATTTGAAGATGCCATCACTAATGCCAAAGAAATGGCGGAAAACTTAGGAGTTGAGCCTGTCTTCAAGGAAACTTGTATTCATCAGAAGAAGAGACAGTTTGGTTATGAGGGCAGAGATAAGGTGATGGGAAGGTTGGAAGAAAAATTCAAGGGACTTTTTTTGCTCACTCATTGACACCGCTTGAGTGTCCATTGAAGAAAGATTTGGACAAATGAAGCATCACAAAAAAATGGGTTTTTTTTGTCTGACTTAGTAAGCTGCCAGAGGACAGGAAAACATTCTTGAACAATTGCATGGACCTTCACCAGAGGCTGACACATGAGGAATGTTCAGACATCAATGATAAAGACCTCTAAGTAGAATTGGACAACATCCATCACATTTTGCAACACAGGAAGCACTCTCCGCTCCAAGTTCTCTAATTCATTCAGGATGCAGAGCAGAAGTACACTTTTCCTAATGTGTGGATAGCATTGAGGTTTCTGCTCATATTGCTGGTCACAGGCGCAAGTGGTCAAAGCTCGGGCTCATTAAGACATATCTTTGATGGATGATAGCCGATGAGAGACTGACATGGCTTGCTATTTTACCACTTTAAAATGCCATTGGCCAGTCTTTGGATCTTTCTGGCGCTCTGCTTCAGTTCGCAAGGGCAATGGCAAGAAAAGCTACCTTTTGAACAGAAGGACTGGAGTTAACATTTCAAGGCTGTCACCCATTGTAACACTATTTAACACTGGTCCATCCAATGCTGGTGCACGTTCAATTTCTTGATATTAGTATATTTCAGTTATTCTTAAAATTAAACAGTTTCTATAAGCTTAGAGGAAGTTCATTTTTTATTTGCTTATATATGTACAAGAGGCCATAGCAATGGCCAGAATCAGGACCTACAGCACTGAATAACTGCCCCACTGAAGTGTTGAGAGACTGATGTGCTGCCTGGGGTACTGAGCACCCACTCATTACAGAGATGAGAGTCAAATAAGGAGACAAAAGAAGTCATATCATACAATGGCCTCCAAATCTGAGGTATCTGGGCACTCTTAAAGAGGAATAGTATCAAATATACCTTATTAGCTGCTTACCTCCTTTCATCAAATGCACTGGCAAATGGGTTGTTGCAAACTCAAAAGAGCAATAGAAAATCTGCCTCACTTTGTGTCTTGTCATGCAATCCCTCAAACAACACTGCAGAAAAGCCAGGTAGAGTTATTTTTTCAAATGTCACCTTAGAACAAGATTTTCTTCATGAAATCCCACAAAGCAAAGCAACTGCAGCAAATATGAGACAAAGAAGCAGAAAAATTGTCAGTATGAGAGACTGAAGGCTGATCAAATCCTCTCTCCTAAACAACAGAGTTGGCCTGAAATTACAGGGGAGGAGAGAGAAGAAAGTAAAATAGAGGAGCAATAAAAAGGGTATTGGAAATAGTTACCTATCTTCAAACTGTAAATGGCAAAATTCCTGTCAAACATGTTTATTGTGTGACAGTGCCATTGGACTCTGACACCAGGTTTACTTCTGACCTGTGTATCCCTGGACAGCTGAAAGTCTACCTGATAGGGTTCTTGCAGTGGCATAAGGCACCCACAACCACTGCTCCACTAGTTCACATTCCATGCTGGTGAGGGGAGTGATGGCTATGCACGCCGATTATGGTTGCCAACTTTCTAATGGCACAAAACCAAACACCCCTGCTCTGCCTCTGCCCTGCCCCTTCTCGGAGGCCCCACCCTGCTCCTCCATTTGCTGTCTCTCCATTGCTCGCTCTCCCCCACCCTCACTCACTTTCACCAGGCTGGGGCAGGGGTTGGATGCAGGAGGGGGTGAGGGCTCTGGCTGGAGGTGCGGGCTCTGGGGTGGGGCTGGAGGTGAGGAGTTTGGGATGCGTCAGGGGGCTGGGGGGATCAGAACTCCAGCTGGGGCTGCATGCTCTGGGGGGACCAGGAATGAGAGGTTTGAGGTGCAGGAGGGGGGCGCTAGGCTGGGCAGGGATGCTGAAGGGGGTGCAGATTCCGGCTGGGGATGTGGATGAGGGGTTTGGGGTGCAGGAGGGGGCTCAGGACTGGGGCAGGGGGTTGGGGTGTTGGAGGCATCTGGGGTGCAGGATCCGGGAGGGAGTTTGAGTGCAGGAGGGGGCTCTAGCCTAGGGCAGGGGAGCGGAAGGGGGTGAAGGCTCTGGCTAGGGGTGCAGGCTCTGGGGTGCAGGAGTGGACTCTGAGCTGCGGTTGGGGGTTTGTGGTGCGGGGCCCCAGCAGCACTTACTGCAGCTCCCAGGAAGCGGCTGCCAGGTCCTGACAGCCCTTGCGGCTCCCATTGGTCATGGTTTCTGGCCAATGGGAGCTGCAGAGTCAACCAGAGCCGCCAGGATCCCATTTCGTCAGGGCATTCCAGCTGAAAACTGGATGCCTGGAAACCCTAACACTGATGCACTGATTGATATATACCCTACACAGTCTCCACTGGTTGATTTTCTATGAAGCCTAACCCACAGTTTCAAACTGCCTTTCCCTGGCAAAACCCCTGCCATGGCCAATGATAGGGGAACCAAGGACTGCTTTTTCCTGTGCATGACTCCCTGCTCCAGGACAGCAACCCCTCCTGATGCAGTTTGCTTTTCTCTTATTTGAAGATTCCCTGCCTTCCCCATCATTGGACAATACTCGTTAGGGTAATCCTGCTATTATGCAGATGCTCCTTCGAGACAGTATTTTCCAAATGAGACTCTTACGGAAAAGCAAAACAAAAATGCATCCCTGTATTTTTCTTATTTATAACTTAGTAAGTACTTTTTTGCAGGGCTAAGGGGCTTGATATGGGTTTTGCCTGGTATTTAACTCAGTAATGAAAGGGTTACTTACCTCCCAGTGTATGCGCATGGGCTAAGATGGAGTCTCTGTGAGCTGTTGTGTTTCTGTCAGCTAAAAGTTAAGCATTGTGTTGAGAAAATCCAAGTAGTGGCTTGAAATTCCTCAGAACACAACAGAAAGTAAAGGAGGTGTGCTGTTCTCCTCTAAAAGCCCACAGTAGAGAACTGGAATGGAAAGCAGCAGCTCTCTCAAGACAGCAGTTTATTCTTACAAAGCAGATTCTGTTGAGGGGGACTTGCTGCTGTCTTATGTTATTAATGCATTCGCTTTGGTGGAAATCTTGTTTTTACTATATGTGTTTGGTGGTTTCATCTCACGGACAACAGATTAGTGCCTGTCCATGCCACACCACCACAAAAGACCAGGCAGTTTCTGCTTAATTGGGCCTAAGGAGTGGAACAGCAAAGTTGCTCTGAGCTTGCACAGAGCCTCCCTGTCCTATGCTTCCTCTGGCTTGTTCTTTTATGTCGCTCCTTTTCCTAAGCACTAAGTTCATCTTGAGAAAAGTATTATCTAAACCTTAGTGGGCTTATGCTGTTTATAGTCAGCTGTCTGAACCACAAACATCTAGTGCCAAATTACCGTGTCCAAGAAACTCAGATCTACTGGGTCTGAGGTCATGAATCTAGTCTTAACTCACAATTACTGCTCTCTTACAGAATATTTCAGCATTTGTTGTATACTTTAAGATGTCAAGAACACATCTCATGTCATAAATATCTATTCCTTCACCCTTCCTGCCCAGACAAACACATAAAGAGAGAGAGAGAGAGATTTTATTTTGAAACATCAGGGCCTAAAGAATTTCATTTACAATTCTGTAAATCCAGAGTAACTCCATTGACAGTTATGGAGTCGTACAGGGATAAATTTGGCACTTCACCTCTTTCCATGCCTCATTATGTTTTTGCTTTTCTAGATCGCCTTTTTAAAAAAAGATTTTAGAGCCATATGCTATACTGCGTACAGCTTACAGCAGGGGCTCATGTCACCACACTCAGGAAAATGCCTTCAAAACACTACACCCATTTGAAATTCATGTGTTTCAGGTGTTTCCTAACACTCTTAAAGGCTTAAAAATAGAAACAACACAATATATCAGACATTTTAGCTTTCCATTTTATTTGAAATACTTCCCAAAGATACACTGTATTTTTCATAATGCAGAAATATAAGATTCTGACTTAACAGTTTCTATTAATCCCAATTTGGCAGTGGAGATTTCAAACTTGGGACTTCATATCATTCTACTTATCAATATCAAGGCCTGGGGCAGCATCACATTACGGTTTACACAGACTTGCTTTTTGGCTCCCAGATTGTAAGCAGCCAGCTAGTTTGCACAAGTCTCCCATTCTGAACTATGTGTAATTTATTTGAGCTGATAGAAAGGATAAGAATCAACTGCCTGTTTCCCAGTTAATAAAAAGCATACAATGAGAGCAGAGCTTTGCCAGCATATTTTGTTTACCCCAAAAAATGTTTGGCAACAAATGTGAAATCGGAAATTAACTCAGTATCTGATTATTTTTATTTTGAAGGATTAAATCCTCTGGGGGAAAGGCTTGTCTAGAACAGTCCGTTGTATGGATGAGTAATTAGCTCAAATACATACCTCTGAAGAAAACAGCAAATTATTCTGATTCTCATGGTAGGACACAATATTATCAATCCAGTCTTGAACATTACAAAGTCTGATTGCCCTCTCATGTAACTTCAATGTATGTCAGGAATAAATCCGTTTAACTTAATGGCATTATACAGATGTAAGTAAGAGGAGAGGAATTTCAAAATACAAACTAGATTCTGCAAGACTTATTCAGGCAAAACTGAAGTCAATATGACCATATGGGTTCAATCCAAAGTGGCTGAGAGTTGCAGGATGATTATTCAAAGTAAATTTTTTCCATCTCTAGTCTATACAATAAAATTCCAGGATACTCTGCCTCTGTGTCACGCTGAAGCCTAGAATGTCTGTTGAGTCAGTGTGAAACAGCTACAAGCACAGTTGAGCGCTCCTTTTTGTTTAGAGTAACACAAGCCTCAATCATCACTAGGATTCATGGTCTATTACTCGCAATGACATGTTTTCAGAGCTCATGCAATCCTCCCGCACTGACAGGGCACAGCTGAATGCATGGAGGCATTCAATGGCAGAGACCAGGAAAGCACACAGTGAGCATGATCGGAACACACAGGAGGAGATGTAGAGGCTAATGGGGGAGCAAACAGACATGATGAGGCGTCTGGTGGGGCTGCAGGAAAGGCAACTAGAGTACCGACCACCGCTGCAGCCATTGTGTAACCATCTGCCCTCCTCACCAAGTTCCATATCCTCCTCACCCAGATGCCCAAGAACATGTAGGAAGAGGCATCAGGCATCCTGTCATTCAACTCCAGGGGATGGCCCAAGCAACAGAAGGCTATCATTCAAACAGCTTTGATTTGTAGTGTGGCTACAATAAGTAATGTGGCCTTGTCCTTCCCTCCTCCCCGACCCCACCCTGTTATCAAACTCTTTGTACACCTCAGCTTCCTTTTACTAGTCAGCATTGTCAGTGATCTCAAGTACTTTGAATAAATAAAGAATTAATGGATTCAGAACAATAGGGATTTTATTTCCTGTGCCAGCTGTGGTCAAAGGGGGGAAGGGAATTGGCTTACAGGGAAGTACATTCACCAAAGGGGGCAGATTTGCATCAAAGACAAACACACACAACAGTCACACCATAGCCTGGTCAGGCATTAAACTGTTTTTCAAAGCCTCTCTGATGCATAGCGTGCCTCGGTGTGCTCTTCTAATTGCCCTGGTATTGGCTGTTCAAAACTGGCTGCCAGGAGATCTGCCTCAATCTCCCACCCCGCCATACACGTCTACCCCTTACTCTCACAGATATTATGGAGCACACAGCAAGCAGCAATAACAATGGGAATATTGTTTTCGTTGAAGTCTAAGCTACTCAGCAAACTGCACCAGCGCCCTTTTAAATGTCCAAATGCACATTCTACCACCATTCTGCACTTGCTCAGCCTATAGTTGAACTGCTCCTTACTGCCATTCAGGCCTGTGTACCACTTCATGAGCTATGGGATCAAGGAGTCTGCTGGGTCCTCAAGATAACTATAGGCATTTCAACATCCCCAATGGTAATTTTCTGGTCTGGGAAGAAAGTCCCTTCTTGCAGCTTTCCAAACAGCCCAAAGTTCAGAAAAACATGAGCGTCATGTACCTTTCCCGACTATCCCACACTGATGTCGGTGAAATGGCCGTTGTGATCCACCAGTGCTTGCAACACCATTGAGAAGTACCCCTTGCAGTTTATGTACTCTTTGGCAAGGTATCCGGTACCAATATAGGGATATGCGTTCCGTCTATCACTCCATCACAGTGAGGGAACCCCATTGCAGCAAAGCCATCCACTGTGACCTGCACATTTCCCAGAGTCACTACCCTTCTTAGCAGAAGGGTATTGATTGCCCTGGCTACTTGGGTCACAGCAGCCCTGTAGTAGGGTGGTTACCCTGCTCTTGCCCTAAAGGGCTTATAAGAGCCTTGGGGGAAGGTTGTGGCTGGGAGCTGCTAAGCTGGGCTGATTGGGAAGTGGCTGCAGCTGAGCCACCCCCCAATCAGGCCACAGCTGGCCTGTATAAAGAGGCTGGGAGCCAGGAGCTCAAGAGTCTCCCTCTGCCTGTAGAAGGAGAAGAGCCTGGCTGCAGGGAGCTTTCTGGGCTATTGCAAGGCTGAGGTCTCTGGTGTAGTACCGCTAGGATAACACCAAGACACAAGTTTTGGTACGGTTACTGGCTCAGCCATCCTAATTTTCTGGACTAATGTGAAATTGCAGGCCTCTGTGTGGTTATTGGCTCAGCATGGCCCCATGTAGTAGATTTATACTCTCATCAGAAAGAGGTACAAAAGATTTCAACAAATCTTTACTTAGATGCTTGAGATCAGTCACACAAGCTTTCAGGTTCAGAAAGATTACCTTGTGATTAGATTGTGTTTTCTAAAAATGATGGATGAGCCTGCACTTTCTGATTTTGGTTGAAAAAGTCTAAATACCTTGAGAAAGTATTCTCTTAAAGAATCGACATGTTAGGCAAAATAAAAGTGTGACTCAAGATCTCACCATACAACTTGAACCTGTGAGATTTCAAGCATCACATCCAGCAGCACTTTATTCTGCAGATTTTTGTTACAGGGATGTGATTTCTGTGAGAGCTCTACTGGGTTGCTTGCCATTATTGCTTTTATCGTCTTTTGCTGTTATTGGAATAGTGTAATTAAAATATAAGGGGCTGTGTTCTGAGGAACTTGGCCTCACCCAAGATGTGTAAAAATAAACACATTTTCCCCATTTGAATGGATTATCTTTTGTGTTAAAATAAGCAAAAATTTAAACGTCTATTTAGTCATTGGCTCACTTTTCCAAGACATCTCATGGGGCCTGAATGTCACATCTGAGTAGACGATTGCACGTGCCCACGATGTATTTAGTAGTGCCTTTGAGGAATCTGTTCTCTCACAGTATATTGCAGTGTGAGCTTTTAAAATAGGCTATTTTTGGTTTTCTTTCATTATAAACATAGAAGGTAATTAGCCAGGAGATTTAAGTTAACAGTTAACAGTTAAATGCAAATGCAACAGAATAAGTTGTTTGATTCCCAGAGAAGTAGAAAAGTGGGAGAGTTAGTCTTATTATACGAATTTTCACCAATGCTGCCTGCAGATGTCTTCCACGTCTTGCTATTGCACAGACCGCCAGATCCTAAAGCCAGAACTCTATTTCCTTATCTTTCCTTCCACAGCCCTGATCCAATGCTGCATTGTTGTTTTTTCAGTTTGGGACTTTTTTTTTTGTCTCAATGAATTGCTTTGGTTGTTCCAATACAGTATTTGCAATCATTTCCAGAAAGCCAGGACCCACATCTGCTCCCAGTCTCATCAAAAGCTAGCTCCCAGTATTACAACTGTCTCTGGATGGTGTTACATCTTTCAATGCCTGTGACTGTGCTCAGTTTCTATCTCTATTAGTGCAGAGCAATAACACAACCCAAGGCTGGCAACCTTTAGATTCTGATTAGAGAAGGCAGTCACATTTGTATCTGTTAGTCTAGCTACACACACACAGCTGACATGTCCTAGAAGGACTATGAGCCTTCCGTATTCTTTAACTGATCTTCAGGCCTTAAATTCTAGTTTTTGGTATTTTCGTATATTTCCCTTTGATTTATTTGTTTTACCCCAATTTTGGATTGGGGAACACATGAATGGTTAAGGGAAGGTTCTGGCCCCTAGCATGCTGGATAAACTCAGGGGATATGACGTGGTTACACTCTGGATGGAGGTCCAAGGTGAATTATTGCTGTGTTAGCCAGAACTCCTCCTTGGGGCTCCCAGGAAGCACTCACGCGAACGGTCGCTCTGTTATCCTTAAAGAGAGTGTAGCAAGCATCTCTCTCCATGTCAGATAGCTTTGTAAGCCAAAGTATGTGACTGGAGGGAGAGGAGGAAGGAGGTCGTGGTCCCCCATAAGGATGGCTAGTACAATGGGAGAAGGGATAAATATTCCATACCCTTGCCCTCTGGGCATTGATACAAGAGATGGCTAAGATAAGGCCCTTTATTTGTGCTGTGCCCATTTAATAATAAAAATTATGAATATCTAATTTTCAAAGAGAAAGCAAACAAAACTGGATAGGTTGGGAGACAATTGACTGAACAGAAAAGGCCGTAGGAGTTTCTGTGCAACACGGCAGACTTTTTGTATCTCTGTTTAAGTAGGCATTAAGAATACATTATCACTGACACTCAGTGAAGAAAGAAGATGTACTGGGTAACTTTCTGGAAAGTCCACTACTAGTGAGGATTGTGGTGAAGAATGGAGAAGTCAGATTAAAAAGATAAATGTCAATGGAAGCTTTCATCATTGGTCTTATAGTAGTTAGCCACAAAGAACATGCCAGGCCCTTAGGACAAGGGACCCATCCTCACTGACAATTTTAGCCATCAAAAATGAAAAATCTAGGTACAAATATTGACCTGAATGTTAAGTATTTGGAATGCTAAACTTTTGTAAATGTTTTTTTTGCCCCTGAAATGGGCTGAGCTTCCCCAAAATGGCAATGCTGCCTATTCACCAGAACCTATAAAGTAACTTCTGCTGTGCTGGCCCTTTCAGACTCACTCCAAGCTTAAATGACATACAAAGCTTTGAACAGGAAGTTGTGATATGGGGCGGGGCATATTTTGGCCAGAAGCCTCTCAGTATGATGTGGTATCACCTCAAGATGGTGACATCTCTACTATTAGAAAGGTACACTGTTCAACCTATATCTATCATTTCAGGGAATCTCATCTGAGATACACAACCTTACTATATGAAACCAAATGAGGATGCCATTAACATCACTGAAGTTTGGTTTGATATAATATACATTTTTTTTCTTTTTTACTTGCCAGATTAACATAAATCTTAAAAAAAATGTTTTACAACTTAAACAGAGATAAATGTAGTATAGACACAATTATATTTCACCTATGGAAGTCCCTAAAGCTGTATTGATGAGACCTGCCACCATTCACTTTCTTCAGCTGTGAGGTATTGATCACATAGTGTGGTTGATTCTTTTCTACTCTTCAGCTTCCTCTTCTATCCTGTCAGTTTATAGTGAATGATTTTAAGCCAACACTATCTCATATTTAGGTCCAAACTTCTGTTTTTCTCACATTTAGATTTGTAATCTATTAATTGTCGTATCCAAACTCAACTGTATGTGATATTAAGCTAGTCTCCTTTTTCCTCATTTTAACGTCTTAATTTTGAGTTTAATTTTTACTATTGTTGAAGGGGTTTCTCCCTTCCTTAGTGTTCAAAAATAGTTCTGAAACTATCAGGTTTGGTGGCAGGCAATGACCTCTTCCAGTGAACTTTAAAAAATAATAGTACTGACTAGTTACTAAAGGATATTTAATAAGCAAGTGCTGAAAGAAATTCACCACAGGGAATTAAACCCATATAAACAGAGAGCAGAACTCGGTCCATAACATTAGCAATTTATTTCATCTTGTATAATGTACCAGCTCTCAAAAGCTAAATGCCCTATGCTACCTTGCCTTCAAATAAGCTAGGTACTAAATTGCAATATCTCCCCTGTAAATGTAAAGTTGTATTAACTAAGCCTGAAAGTTCTCTCTTGTCAATGAGTTGATTGTTTATTTTGAGGGAGGGGAGATTGTATAAGTAATCTTTTCCATCAGCAGAATCTCCCACATCTTCTGGAGCCACTTAGTGAGTGCGAGTATATAGGCTGATTTTCATGCCGCAGCTATTGTTGTTCAGGGGTTTTCTGGGATTCTTCAGCTAGCTTTGTCATTGGTTCAGTATGATTCAGAGATGAATAGGAAGAGCTTGAAGCAAAGATTCAGTAGGCAAGCCACCCACAATAAGCTTCTTCAGATTCCGTTCTGCTGAAATGCCAAGATATAGAAGATCAAATTTTCTTTCCCATGGCTTGAAGCACCAATTCTGTGTTGAAGTGATTGTCAAAATCCTAGCAGCTGGCAATACATGCAGGTGTGTCCAATCATCTCTCAAAGGTCAGCTCCTCAAAGACCTCAAGAATGTTAATCACAGTCTGTGTCCTAGCACAGTCAGTGTCTCAAATTTTGTCACATAGGTGCAGAATATAATCACAGCCCTTTTGTTTTCCAACAAGCTGATTTTAGAGAGGATGGGGGTGATTAGTAGAAAAATGTGGAGTTCCACCACATGGCTGCATCCTGGGAAAGTTGTTGTACATTTCCCAATTCCACTTGCCATTGTGGAACTTGAGAGTGGCAGCTGAAGAATACTTTAAATGGCCAATTAGCTTCCAGGAGAGTGAGAGAATCTTTTATACACTGGCTTGTTTTAATGAAACATAAGTACAGAACTGCAGTGAGGGGGCAAGCATCCTAATCTTCACAAAATCAGAGGACTCTTATGGAATGTTTGAGGCATCATCTCAGAGAACCACTTGAGTGTTATTGGTCATTGTCACAATTAGCCTTTTAGTATTATGCTCAGAAAGACACCTGATATGGAGATTTGCATCGGTCTGTTTTCAAATGCATCACAATGAGAAAAAATACTGACTGACTTTTGAAACCTTCCAATGAGCAATCAGACCAAAAGACTGGAAGTTATTCTGGGTCCTACTCATTCCATTCACGAGTCTATCTACATGGATGGTGCATGATGATGCACTGAGCAGGGAATGAGGTACAGTGCAAAGTTATGACGTGCAAGATGCTGTTGAAGATAATAGTTATGCAGATTTACACTGGTGTAACTGAGCACTGAGAAAGTGCTTTGGGTACAAGACCCAATTTCAGTATAAGATATTATTCACTGTAGATAAAAAAAAATTGGCAGAAATAAAAACAGAAATAGTTGAGTCAAACTATTCCACAGCCAGGACATTTTATATATGATCAGCTTAATCAAATGGAAAAATGTATAAACATTCTCTATATAAAGCACAGGGTGGCAGGGTGCTAGTTGAGAAGCCCTTAATCAGCTCCTGTCATTCCAGCCGCAATCAAGGGGAATGGATTGGGGCTGGGTGAAATGCCCTCTGCCTGCCTGGTAACTGGCCACATCTGCCAGTTTTATTAACCTGGAGGTATAAAGCCTGGAGGAAGCCAGTGATGGGGAGAGAAAGGACAGGTATAGAAGGAAGTGGGAGCTGCCTAATCTGTTGCTGGCTAGGCCTGTTGTGGCAAAGTAGCTATTACGCCTGTATATAGTTGGGAACTGGTGGTGGGAAACCTTTTGAGAGTAAAGAGCACGGGTGTTGCACCAGACTGAAGTGTCCCTGACTCATTGAAGAGGGAGACCAAGGGCCGAATGCCCAGGGGCACACCATGAACCCAGTTATAAGCACTATAAAAATGGTATTACACAGAAAAGATTGATTTTCATAACTCTAGGGCGTTTATTGTCCTTTCCTGACGTATATTTAAGTCCCGTTAACACTACTATCAGGGGGAAGATATACATCAGTATTTAGTAAATTATTAGATCCCTTTGAATTACAACTCTAATTAGCATTTGTGTCAATTATCCCATACAGTGCATCAAATATTTCATGAGGATTCGGTTTCCAAATAGATAGACTGGACTATAAAATCCAAGGAAGCACCCCAGCATTGTATCGCTATTATTATATGACAGATAACAAGTGAGAGATTAGACATTGTTCTCCATATCGCTCCTATTTTATAACAACTGTAATTTGATGGGGCTACATCTGGTAGTAGAGACAGCCCTCTGTTCTTGTTTGATGAGACACATACAGTGTAAAAAAAAATCTTTCTTCGGACTTCCAGGCAATATTTTCTTTTGCGAATTCCTAATTGTGAGTAATTGTGCCAGAAACCTGATTCTAACAATGGCCCTCATCTATTTAAAACAAACACACCATAGGACCTATGCGTCTAGTCTAATCAGCCCAAATTTTGAAGATCAAAGACACACATTGAACTGTCCCTAAGCAAGCTACAGAGCAAGAATTATTCATAGGAATTAACACCAAACTCATTTCAAATAACAAATTTGAGAAAATCATGCTCTGCTCATTGACAATTAGCAAACTGAAAAAGAAACAAAATTCATCTAATAAATAATTGTTCATGAATTATTCATCATCCATCTCTAGTCCCAGTTAAGAGATTCAAGTTGCTTATTTGTTAGTGTTGCAGTGGCTTGGGGTGAGGCAGAAACAACAGCTGAGGAAGAGCAAATATTAATCAAATAGGAGGGTGATCTTTATGAGGCCACTGCAGAATGAAAACTTTGGTCTAATTTTTTCAGGAAAAAAAAAAAGAAATCAAACATTCAAGTCAAACCAGAAATATCTAGGAATGCTTTCAGCACTTAGAAGCTATTTTAGCAATAGGATTTTCTTTAGAGACAAGTGTGGCTATTACAATTAAGCCATGTCTATACTGCAATTAAAAACCTGTTGCTGGCTCATGCCAGCTGACTTAGGCTTGTGGGGCTCAGGCTACATGGCTGTTTAACTGTGCTTTCAACATTTGGGTTTGGACTGAAGCTGGGGCTCTATGACTCTGTGAGATGGGAGGGTCCCAGAGCTCAGGCTGCAGCCTGAGCCTGAATGTCTACACTGCAGTTAAATGATCCCACTTAGCCAGAGCCTCTCAAGCCCCAGTAAGCAGGCATGCCACAGCCAGCTGGTGTACAAGACGGCAAGCCAGTTGGGAAAGATTTCAAAGGCACAAGTTGAAGTTAGGCATCTTGGCCTCAGTTTCCTATCAATAAAACGAGATAATGCTTCCCAACTTTTGTCATTTCTAATACAATCATAAGCTTTCCAGGGCAGGGAGTAACTCTTCACTATATGTACGTCCAGTGACTAGCACAGTGGAACCCCCAGGTCAGTTGGAGCGTATAGATACTATTGTAATACCAATAATAAACAACGGGCTATTTGCAACCCATGTTTTGGGAAGCTATTTTCTTTTAAACTAAAGTCATTTTTTTCTCCCAGTATCTATCTTACTTTTGCTCTTCACCACCACCCAGTGATAGAAGCGAGTGAAAAAGGTCATTCTATACTCTCCTTTTCAAAAGAAGCCTGGACTCACTGATCTAGCAGTGTATATCTCTTAATAAGTAAAGGTCAATCTAATTTTCATGTGCTGCTGTTCTCTCCCTCCCATCTCCACAGGTTTCAACTTTACTTTGAAGTCACTTCCTTGCATGCCATGTTGAAATCCAGAAACACATTGCTAATCATTGTGACTATGGTTCATGCCCTGACTAGCCATAGCATGAGAGATTAATATACTGAATAAAGTAGAATCTGTAAATTAACACCAGCCAGACCTCTGTCATGTGGATCTTTGCCTTGATGAACCAATGGAACTGTAGGGGTGGGGGGGCAGGGGTGTTAAAAAGATATTGGTTCCAAGTCGTCGTCATCTTAGCCTTACAAAAGAAGAAGTCAACCTCAGGAAACCCAGAAAGGTATGGATTTGTTCAATTTTCTCCTCTTTCCTCACCCCAGAAATTTGAAGTCGAATTAAAACCTTTTTTAAAACAAGAAAAAGAATAGACATTCTTAATCTCTTTCCCCAGAATAAAATAATAGCATCTACAATTAGTAGGCAAAACAGACACAAATACATAGATTTTCTCAGAACTCAGACAGCACCAGGTAGAGACATCATATGGACTCCAAACAACTCTTTTCAGCCTCCACTGTGTTCCCCCCTCTTTGTGATATAGACATCTGCATTTCTTTGCTCTAAAGAACAAAAAAAAAACCCAAAACCTGACTGCTCTAATCATTGGCATAATGAAATGTTTAAAAAAACTTCAACGAATCAAAACCTTTTTAGGTTCTACATTTACACAGAGACTAGAGATATGCATGTAATGAAATACCAACTACCCCCAGATAACCATGGGATGTGGTTAGAGAAATGATGTCTGACAGGGTGGCAGAAAGCTTGCTGGCACTAAAAAATAATTTCCATAACACAGTATATGAGCGAGGGGCTGCAGCATGCAGAAATGCAGATTCATCACAGTGATGGACGTGCTATTTCCCAGACAAGTAAAATGTGGGGAAGGGCAGTCTAATGACCACTTTTACATGTAGGTACCTAATGCTCCGAGGTACTTGAAAGCTCACAAGTGGACTCTGGATCTGTCTTCCAGCAATCCAGAGGTGCCTCACTAATCTTCCACAACCAAGAAATCTGAGAATGATTGACTTATTTTTATTTCCCCCCCCCCCAATGAAAAACTAGATCAAAGGCTCATGATAGGACCTTTAAACTAAAGCTATTCTTGCTCTTGCCTGGGTTTCTCATCTAGGATCTCCTACTGGGCTCTTGTTTTCTGGGTTTTATTTCTTTAGAGCTTGTAAAGATTGTTGGAATTTTCCAGGAATGCAGGAAAGATGGCGGAGGATGATCTGTTAACCACATATCCCAGATGGAAGCTTCCTTCCTAATTATATTTCCAGAGAGGAAAGTTAGCAACTATAGTGTAACCCTAACTCATCCCTCAGCTAGGTCTTTGGGCCACATTGGCATTAATGTGGAATGAGAAGGTTTGCAAGGCATCAGCATTGGATGAGGGGGACATCCAGGATAGTGTGAAATAGTTGGAAGGCATGGTTTAAAAGTGTAATCTGAAACACTGGAAACTAGTACTAACAGTGGGGCTTAGCAACAAAATCAACAATCTAGACAGCTCATGACATGTGATCGCCAAAGCAGAACCAAGGTTGCTTATATATAGCTTTGATAGGTATTGGAATATTTCTGAGAAGTACACATCAAGCACGAGACAGATGCTGCTAATATGTAAAGAGCTTTAGACATTTATTTTTGTATTTAAATATCCAGCTATATTTATCTGAAAGATTTACCACTACATTCTTGCCATAAAGGTATGCCAGTGAGTTATATCTTTTTGTCTAGACAGCAAGTAAAATTGCAGAAGATAACTTTGAGCAGGGGATATGAAGAAGTACTTTAGGACTCCACCAGGACAGATTGTCAGCACTTCAGGTGGGTCTCTGATGTTTTGGTTTTAACAGCTGTGTCTGTTAGGGCGTTCAGTATTTTTATTGTGTAAACACTGCTTCCTAATGCTTGGTCTTGAATCTATCATAATTGTCTGTTCCTTGACAGTAGATTGACTTTCTTCAGCTCTCTACAATCTGGATTAACATTTATTTAAAGTAACAAACACAGGACTTCTGTTCTGTCACATCCAGAGACTACTGCAGAGATGCTTGCTGACTATGACCCTACATTCTCAGGTAGCAACTATAGACCACTTACAATTTTAAACAGGACATAAAGATATGCATAATTTACAATGGGCATACTGTCCTGATTCCAAACCTCTTACAAAAAAAAATCCAAACTATCTGGTCACTCTACTGTAAGTGTTTGCACAGTTTGGGATCATCCTATGACCCCAGTGAAGAAATGATTCTTGAAAATGAGTTATGTATTTTCTCTGCTATTTTTAACACAACCATAAAGCAGAACTGCTAAGCAGAAGTTCCTAACCTCGCTTACAGTAACTTGGTACCACATGGTAGCAAAATCTGGGAGGAACCAGAATAAAAGCAGAAGACAGAGTTTACTAGACTTTAAGGAGTATTTCTCAGGGAGGAATTAAGAGTGCACAAACTTCCCAAAATATTAGTAACCAACCTTTTATTTTATTTTTTTTTGCATAGGGCAAATAGTCCTTAATCATTGCTTCTGCTCAGAGTTTCAGCACAGGACTGAACACAAGAAAGACTAATAGCAGCACTCATTAACATTTCAGAACATCAAATCCATATATGAGCAGACAGGTTCAGCCAGATACAGCATAAAGTGGCCAGAAAGTTGCCACAAAAATACAGCTGTGGATTCCTCCTGAGGCCAATCCTCAAGTGGCATAAAATTAGTGTACTGGCCCTATGCCACTCACTCCTCCCAATCTGCACAGGAGGCAGGTCAAGGTAGTGGAAACTTAGCTACAGGCAGGGCCGTGGGCATGACCTGCAGTGCCAGAGTGTGCAGCATTCTCCATTATCCTGATAGGGCAATGGTGTTTCTGGAACTGTTGCAGTCAGCAAGGTAGACTGAACAGTGAGATGGAGCCAGCCACCTTCCTCTCACTCCTCCTACGCCAAGTGTGAATTGGCACCATTGAGTACTCAACCTTTATTCTCTAAAGTGGATTGCTTCATTTTCTTGCTCACCTAAGGGGGCTACAATTCTGCTCGGTTATACTTGTGTAAATGTGAAGTAGCTATCTTGGTATCAATAGAGTAATTCCAGACTCACACAGTGTAACAGAGAACAGAGTTTAGCCTTATGCTTTTCGATCAATTCTACTATATAATTAAATGCACTGTGATAATAGTACCTTCTTTTTAGATTTTATTTTCTATCCTTTAGACCTAGGCAAACGCTGAGGGGAGAAAATCCACTAATAATCCATCACAATTTTTAAGAAATTCATTTCCATTTTTGCTGGTGACCTCTTTGTATTTGTTTCTTTTGAACGTTCTAGCAAATAACAGGAATGTCACTGATGCAGATAACATTACAAAAATTAAAAGATATTTTGGGTTTGTAATCACAAGTGTTCACAATGGCAGCACATTCCGAAGCGCTATGTTCCTTCAGTCAAGGAACAGAAACACACCACATAACTTTTGTGTCCAATCAAAATACCTCAAATTTTGAATGTTCATAGCTAATACTAACAACCTGTACCCAAACGTTCTACTTACCAATAATTACTCACTGCATTATTTTGAATAATAAATATATTCAAGGAAATAACAGCTAGCTCATAAACAAATAAAGGAGTGATATTCATCAAATAAACTATTAGTTAAAGATTATTTACTCAACTAAATATGTTATCCGACCCCAGTTGTTAAGTCCATCTCCAGTGCAGGCAGGAGTCCCAATTCCAACTAAAAGTAAATGATACCAGAGTTATTCCCCTAACAACTGTACCTATAGTGGAATAATGGAGGTATCTGGAAATGTTAATATTTTATTTATCACCATGGTCTTTATTTATTTCATGATATTTTCCCACCTCTCTCTTCTGTCCTCTCTTTCTGTTCATTTTCCATAGTCTCTTCTAATCAGAATCCAAACCCAATAATATCTGAGTCAGACTTTTGAACTCAGTGTTCAAGTGTAAAAACCAGACAAAACAAGTTCACCAAACTCTAATTATTCCATAGAAGCCCAATTCTGCAACCCTTTCTTCAGGATTAGTCGCACTGAAATCAATGGGTCTACTTGTAGAGTGAGGTACTATTCAGTATTAGGAAGGGTTGCAGAGTCTGGCCTTACATTGCCATCACTGCCCAGGTCTTTGCTTGGCTCTGTCATGAAGACATCATGACATGATATGAACTGTGATAATTCACCTAGTGTCATGCATGGAGAGATCATGCTGAGATCAAAAGGAATCTCCACATTTTGTTTGCTTAAATATTTTCCTTTCACAAACTTAATTTAACTGCTATTAAAGGCAACATCATCTGTCAGAGGTTTGACTGGGATAATATCCCAAAATGTAAGAATAAATGGGAGTTTGGTGCTATGAGTGATTATTTTGCCCAGTCAGCATTTGCAGGAAACATTCTTCTACACTCTCTGCTTTATGTCTCAATACAGAACCATTGGAATGAAAACCCTACTAAGTGCATGGATATCATGTGTTAGTGAATCAATTATGCTCTTTCTGATCACACTGAAACCATTGATGTCATATTGTTGACTCTTCAGCCACCTGCTCTTGTCAAGAGCTCCAGCACACTGGCTCAGAAGCATTCTTGATTTGCCTCAGTCATGCTGTATTGTTGGGGTTCTTTTTAAATTTGTTGCCATCATTTTCATATCAGTATCTTTTTGAATAAGCTATAACTATCTGTATATGTACATGAGAGGGAGAGAATGGCACAATATATACTACAGTCCACGTAAAAGAAACATGCTTATGCACCATACATCTATAACAAGGTAATAAAGCTTATTTAAATAAGCAACTCTTCAGAAATGAAATCCAATTAAACTTTCGCTTCTACTATTTTAAGGACCGGATTTTGCATTGACTTACACCCAGTGCTTTCCATTTGAAGTCAATCAGACTGCAAAGAGTGTACGAATCTTAGAAGCATTCAAACTCAAGACTTAATATCTAGCAGAATTGCCCCCAGGAAATAGAGCTGATAAATTAATACACTTTCTACCAAAATAATTTATTTTCACTCCCTCTATTGATATAACAACTGCACTCAATTCAATTAATAAAGTAACTGAAAAAATATACAGTATATATAAGTCCAGTGTCTGTTGTACGAGTCCCAGGTTAGGACTTCTTGGCATCAAACAAAATAAAAACTGGGATCTGCATGGTGATTCATGTGAAGAATATTAATAAATCTGCAGATAATGCCATTCATGAATGAACCTTATTTGATCTGGATACCCAATCCCTTCTCAACCAATGGTAGCCCTATTCAGCCACAATTATGCATTCAGATAGACTCTGATCCCGCAAAGCACTTAACCATATACTTCAATTAGCCCATGAGTAAGCACATTAACTTTAGTGGGACAACTCACATGCTTAAGTGCTTGGATAGATTGAGGCTATCATGAATCAAAGCCTATATATAGATACATAAATACCATCTTCAGGGATCAGTTTGTTTCTGGATGGATATATGTACACGTGTATCTGCATACATATGCATGCTAATCTGACCTGGCACCTTAGAGTTTCAGCAGTCTGAGGGACTAGATGGCTATAGATAAGATCTAGAAACTTTCATATCTAGTTCAAATTCAGTCTGGGTTGAATTTTTGTTATGATCTAATGGTTGTTTAGTGGCCTAGGTGAAAAGAGTTGGTGATCTCAATCCACATGCCATTAGATATGTGTCCTGCCATGAGTGCAGGGGACTGGACTAGATGACCTCTCAAGGTCCCTTCCAGGTCTACGATATTACCTTGAAGACCATTTCTGGAGGGAGGTCAAAGTATTGGAAACATGGGGAGTGAACTGCTCTCATGCATAGAGGTTGGCACCTATATGTCATATCTGAGGCACATTGGCAAGGAACAGCTGCTGCCCCTTATTACCTATTCTTTGGATAGATGGAGGGCTTAAGTCTCTAATATTATCCACTCATCTGGCAAATTTCAAAATCATTTAATTCTCATAGAATTCAATATTAAAATATAAGTTCAACAAACAGGAACCTATAAACAAGATGATATGTCACCTAATATGTAAAATGGTAAGATATCAGGATCCCATTGCTAATCTCATAGCCCTGACTCAGAAAACCATTCAGTACGTATTTAACGTTAAAATACATGATCAGTCCCATTTCTGCTTACGTGCTTAACATTAATCGTGTGTTTAGATGCCCTGCTGGATCAAGGCCTGAATGGGCCAAGGCATTTCTTTAAGGATGAATGGTCTTCTGAAAACATTCCACTCCTCACTAGTGTGTTGAAGCAGATTGATTCAGGCAGCATCATTCTGTTTTCTCCTACTGCAGCCTTGCAGTTAAGTGCTACAGGTGTTTTGAAGTGTGTATTATGCAATAACACTGCCTCCCTATATTTAGATCTTATTTTCCTCTCCTCTGCATCCCTAATAAATCCTGGGACTAGCAAAATTTTCGTTCAGCAATTGAATAAGAGACAGAGCTGAACAATGAGCAGAGACAGAGTCATTGAAAGTCCACCCTTCTATCATGGATCATGTAATCCCCTTACCCCAAAATGAATTTGGGCAGACTAGCATTTTTGTTTTGTTTTTACCACAAATAATTCTGGCCTCAGCAGAAGGGCCCTACCCCTTTGAAGATGTTGTTGGGGTAGGGTGTCTATGTAATTTAGAAAAACTTGGATAACAGAACTATTCCTTTATGAACAGGTCCTTGTTGTAAGGACTTTCTTTCTCTGAAGCTAAAGGTTTTTGTGCTACACGCTTGATAAGTTGGGATGCTAGTGAACAGAGCTGGTCAGGAAATTATTTATTTTTTCCCCAAGAAAATTTCCATTTCACAGAAAACAAAAATTTACCATCAAAAATATATTTTGATGGAAAACTTTTGATCAGCTCTCCTAGTGACCTTGATAAGAAAGCTCATTGGTAATACAGCATAATTAACTTGAATTTGTTAGCTGTGATATCACAATATGAATAATTACAAAATAATGCCAGAAAAAGAGCAATCTGACCATTGTCAGAGGGCAGGGCTACTCTGCTGATATAAAGTGTCTGCTACCATTCCCAGTCTCTCTCAAGGAGGTTTATTTTATTTACAGAAGCAAGTAAACAAACAGAAAAACAGTCTTGTAACTTAGTCTTTGCTTTCAGGTTTCTGCTCCATCTTTCTGAGGGGTCTCTAGGGTTATGTCTCCACTGCACTTAAAAACCAATGGCTGGCCCATGCTAGCTAACTTGGGCTGAGGGACTCAGCCTAATTGGTAGTTTAATTGTGGTATAGACATTCAGATTGGGGCTGAAAACTAGGATCTAGGACCCTGCAAAGTTGGAGGGTCCCAGAGCTTCGGCTGCAGCTCAAGCCCAAATGTTTACATGACAGTGAAACAGCCTCTTAGCCCAAGCCCTGCTAGACTGAGTCAGCGAGCACAGGTCAGCCGTGGGTATCTAATGGCAGCTCCAATCCACTGTGGCTTTCCTTCCCCAGACACAGTCTATATCAACCAATCCCCTCTTCTGTTCCACTGGCAGCCCTTTCCAGTGTAGCCTCGCCCATTTTAATTGGTTGCCTTGGCCTCACCTGCTCAGGTCCATGGGTACTGGATCTAATCTACCCACAGGGACCAGCTACCCTGTGACAGATACTGTTCAAGAATAAGTTTAGTTCTGAAACTGGTACTGAAGATAAGCCAGGTAATTTAATGATGCTATCATCTGGTTAGTTTTGGATACCTGACTATACTATTGTTTTCTAAATAATCATTAATTACACAAGGGGAAAATCTAGTTATTTCTTTTGTTTTAATATCTAGTGTCCAGTTTTATAGCTTGATCTCTTTTTATCTCTTTCCAGCTCTAGATAATTTTCTTGCCTATGCCAGTGTTTAAAAAAAAAAAAAAAAGGTTTTGCCTTTTTGGCCTTGTTTCAAAGATGTCTATGTTATGATGTTTACTGAAATGATAAATGATGGCTCAAGCAGAAATTATGGGAAAGAAATTCTATGGCTTGTATTGTACAGGAGGCCATGCTGGATTATCATAATGGTCCTTTCTGGCCTTAAAATCTATGAAAGACCATCTCTACATACTCTCTTCTCACTCTCATGCTCTATTTATGCCCCTTAGAAAGAAAGAAAAAGAAAGAAAACACAATTGCAATCAGTTAATTACGATAAACATGAAATATACATTTAAAATATGTTGATTTCATTAAAGCCATGATCCTGCAAATAGCTTCATGTGAGAAGATTTGTAGTAGTGGGTAGAAGTCCCACAGAGGCTCACAGAGGTCCTTTTGTAGTGCTTGTTGCTGGATTAAGTCCTAAAGCTGCTATGTAGATTAATAAAAGCCAGAAAAAAGTAGGCACTAGACATTCATGGCCAAAATTTGTTCTCAGTTATACTAGTGTAAATCTGGAGTGACTCCATCAATTTAAATGGAGTTATTAGTCTGCTGAACTCAATGGGATTACTCCGATTTATGTTGACTGGTGTAACTGAAAAAAATAATTCAGTCCTTCATCCTTAGCACCTTGTGTCATTGAGACTTCTATTATTGTTATTCAAGCACTTTTGTTTTGTTTTTTTGCAAAGTGTTATGAATGCAAGTGGTCATTAC
This sequence comes from Chelonoidis abingdonii, assembly GCF_003597395.2. Lineage (NCBI taxonomy): Eukaryota > Metazoa > Chordata > Testudines > Testudinidae > Chelonoidis > Chelonoidis abingdonii. The sequence goes on from NC_133771.1 coordinate 180,165,348, forward strand.
TTTGCAAACTCATCCAAAATCCAAATGCATCTGCCTGATTTTATTTTCCAGCAGTCCTCCTTAGTCTAAAAACATAATCTATTCTTCAAGTGCAGATCTTCCTGAATTTGCAAAAGTGGGAAAAGATAAAAAGAGCATAACAGAAAATGTTACTTGAAGCTGGAGGCAGTGCCCCACCATAGACAGAGGTCCACCTGCAATCGAGTGTTTATTGGACATGTGTGGATTCCTAACTCCAATAAACAGGGAACTGGAGAAAGTAAAACTTGCGAACTATAGAACAAAACCACATAGACCCTTAGAAAATCCTAAAGTTATACATGGCCTTAGGCATCTTCAGGACTTTACAATCTTCCATTCCCAAGAATAAAGTGTTGTATTGTGTCCTTGTCTGTAACCAGAAATTACTGCACAGGGACAAACAGGCTGGTGCCTCTTTGAGTATTTGGCAGTAAAATTAACAGTCTGAAAGAAAGAAAAAAAACCCTCAGGAGAATTGCTGGTCCAGATGTTAACTGGATATTTCTTTCCATGTGGATATTGTTAAATGAAATACCAGCTTCTAAAGATTCCTTCCTCATTCGTAGTACAGAAGATTGGGCCGGGAGGGAGGCGGCACTGGATCTGGAAAGAGTATGCAACCTTTTGTGAGTACTTTTGAGTCTAAAATTTACACCCACAAAATTGAATCCTCTTCTGAAAACCAAGGCCTGAATCCATGCACTCAGAATTCATATGTCTCTATTTTTCTTTATTACAGAGCCATAGTGTGCAGACACTCCATAAGACATGGAGAGCCAGACCTTCAGCACAGGTCCATTGACTTCAATAGAGCCATTTCAGTAGCTGTTCCATAGAGTTTATAATCTAGTGATACTTGCAGTTCTTGTGCCCAGGCGAATGCAATGGCAATTCTGCTTGACACCTGTGTAGGCGTCTGGAGTGAGTCCTTGCTCCCTTCTCCCACTCCTCCAGTACCCATGAAAGGACAGGGCACAGTCCAGCCCTATATGAACTGCCTAAAGATATCACCCGATTAGGCCAAACATGGAAAATACTGATGACAGATAAAACAGAGGAAAAAACAAACTTTCTGTTTCCTCTTAAGTGTCTTGTCTTCACTTAAAGTGGAATGGGGAAACTGCTCTTCCTAATCTAACCCTAAACCTGAGATAGTGTCCTGAAATGCCATTCTAGATAATGGGAAAACAGGTTGTAGTGCAGACAGAGCAGCTGTTGGTGGAAATAAGGTTTAAATTCTTCAACTACAGGACCACAAACCCTGTTGCTAATCTGTTAGCACCTTGCAGAAACAGTGGTGTGATAATAACTAGCTCCCAGTCTCCCCTGAAGGGAAGTGCCCTAATATGTGCTACATATTATGCTTTGGGACACAGGTAGAGGGGACAGACATTTTAGTGTTTGCTGAGGCTTCAGGCACTTTTAAGCCATTGCATTCCTTATGTCACTGTAGATACTGAGACCAGTGGTAATATCCACCCGATGGATTATCACAAGGCAGCAACACTTGTGGATACACTTAAATAGCTCACTCTAGTTTTTACAAATGTAATTGGTTCCAGCTATATTCCCTACACCTGAAATGGGGAAAACTGCAAGAAATGGAATATCTCCCAAACTGGAAGGAACTTTTCAAAGGACTGATCCAAAGCCCATTGCATTCAATGGGAGTCTTTCCATTGACATGAGGGGATGTTGACTAGGCCCTAAGTGCTGCCATTCAGAAAGGCTTAATGCAACAGCAGCAGAATCCCCACACACAGCTATCAGAAACAAAATTTTGTTTATTTTCTTTTGTTAATTGCAGAACATTTGAAAAGTCTATCAGGAACAGGAGAGGAAGAAGAGGTGGATGATAAAAGTGTAGCTCTCCAGGGACCTGACACAGCTCCCAGTAAAGTCAAGAGGAGATAAAGCGGCTGATGAAACAGGTTTAAACCAGCCTGTACTCCTAGGCCACTGTCAGGAATTCAGGCCTACTCAAAATTTATGGTGAAGTGCTATCCCTTGTCCAAGGCATGCAAGACTTTAACAATAACAGGACCACCCAGAAGATTCAGGGGGCCTGGGGCAAAGCAATTTCAGGGGCCCCTTCCATAAAAAAAATTTAAATACTATACTATATTCTCATGGGGGCCCCAAATTGCCCCACTTGCTCCACACCCACGGGCTACCCTGGGAAAAATAAACCTTCTGCATCTCAGCACAAACTCAGTTTTGAGAAAACTTCTTTACAAGATATCACTGGTTCTCAGCATCAGTTAGTGCTAAAAGGCACTAAAACTCATTAAAAGGGTTGGGCAAATATTTTCCGTCAAACTTTTTCTGGATCGAAAACTAGGGGTTTTTAAAAAGCAGAAAAAAATCACGGACAGTGTCTGCTTTCCTTCAAAATTTGTTGTGTTTTTTTTAATTGAAAAGCTGAAATTAGTCTGCTAAAACCTGAATATGGTTTGGGGTTTCAGAAGTGTGTGGCCAAATATTTGCTGCTTGCTGTGTTTGATTGTTTAAAGAAACAATAAAAAAATTCTGCTTAAAAAAAATCCAAAACTTTTGAACTACCTCA